>NW_012267279.1:5212021-5273273 GCF_000151885.1 Dipodomys ordii | reverse complement strand
GAGGGACAGCGCCCAGGCCCAGAGTTCAGGCCCCACAACTGGCAAAAAAAAAAAAAAAAGAGAGAGAAAGACAGACAAACAGACAGAGACAAAGACACAGAGAGACACAGAGAGGGATGAATGCACATATGAGCTGGATGGCAAGAAGGGGGGGAGGAGAAAGGTGGTAAGAACTTGGAGGAGGGAGAATGCCAGGGAAATTGGGAAGGAAAACAGAAGCAAATTCTTCTCAAATTTGAGATGCCTGAACAATGTTGCACATTAGTTATGGTCATTCCATAGCTAATATGCTACAAAGAATAGTTAACTATGAAGAATAGTTCAACCAGCATGTAGGTAAGTGTCTGCTGCTGTCTCCAAAGGCATCTTTCCTACTCTAGAGGCAAGAAATCCTCAAAGTATGATATTCATCCAGTTCTCAGGAGCTACAGATGTTTTTCAGATACTACATTTCCAGAAAGAATACATAGAAACTACATTTCCAAAAGAAATATTGGCACCTTTGGGATAAAAGTCTTGGAATATTTTCTTTGCTAACAACAGAAATTTCTAGGCCGGGCATGATGGTACATGTCTATAATCCCCACTGCTCAGGACACAGAGACAGGAAGATTTTTTTTTTTGCCAGTCTTGGGGCTTGAACTCAGAACCTGGGCATTGTCCCTGAGATTCTTTTGCTCAAGGCCAGCAGTCTACCACTTGAGCCACAGTGCCATTTCTGGCTTTTGTGGTTTGTGAGTTACTGAGGAATTGAACCCAGGCCTTCCTGCATGCTAGGCAAGCATTCTACCACTGAGCCACATGCCTAGTTAGGTCTCATAATAATTAGCTGGAGCAAAGTTCACGTGAGACTTGATCTGAAAAACAAGCTAAAGTTCAGTCATGGTGGCTCACAATCTATGGTGCTAGTTACAAGTTCTAAGACCTTGGGGCAAAAAAACAAGACCCCACCTGAAAAATAACTAAAGCAAAAAAGGGCCAGGGACATGGCTCCAGTGGTAGAGTACCTGCCTAGCAAGCACAAAATACTGAGTTCAAACTCTAGTAACCATCACCACAAACAACAAAAAAAAAAAATCCTTCAATAAGAGAGGACAAGCCTCAAGCTCTAAGGAGAAGCATTTTATTAATTCATTTGTTTGTTTGTTTTGCTAGTCCTGGAGCTTGGACTCTGGACCTGGGCACTGTCACTGAGCTTTCTTTGCTCAAGACTAGCACTCTACCACTTGAGCCATAACGCCACTTCTAGCTTTTTCTTTGTATGTGGTACTGAGGAATCAAACACAGGGCTTCATGCATGCAAGGCAAGTACTCTACCACTAAGCCACATTCCTACCCCTAGAAGCATTGTAATGCTTCCCTGTGAAGCACTCTGGCTGAGTGTTGCCATGGGAGTTAAGGGAATAAAAATCGGGCTAAAGGGAAAATCCCTGATTCCAGTAGCAGTGACTGGATCAGAAAGCCTCTAAAAATC
Organism: Dipodomys ordii; assembly: GCF_000151885.1. NCBI lineage: Eukaryota > Metazoa > Chordata > Mammalia > Rodentia > Heteromyidae > Dipodomys > Dipodomys ordii. The sequence goes on along the minus strand of NW_012267279.1, from coordinate 5,271,799 downwards.
ACTAGCAATTACGTGGTAGGAGCCGCCTACATTAGGAAAACTGCGATGATTTTGTGTCTACTGATGAGGATAATGACTAATATATTCTGTCAACAGACATGACAGCTGTCTGTACAGATTTGGAGCATGTATTTTTAGATGCCGTTACTGTACCTCCAGCTATTTTAACTACTAAATTTTGTTGACACCATGCAATCTAGTAACAAGGAGGCTTAGGAGAAAAGGTTAGCATTCCTCTTTCCAGCTGTTTCTCTTCCTTACCTCATTTTTGTCTCATTATTGCTCACTGGGACCCATAAATCTGCCACTCAGATCCTAGCCTAAGTGATGTCCTACAGAGAAATTGCTAATGTCACCAGGAAACAAAACAAAATTGAACACTGGGTTCACAGAGTTCAACACTCCAAAGCATCACACCAGGCCTGATAAACTCACACACTCACACTCTACCCAGTGACCAGCCTCACTGGTCTGACCACAGTGTAACAACTGCCATCTGATGCAGGACCCTGCTTCATTTCCTCTGCCCTGAATCCTCCATTCCCCCTCCCTTTTTTTTTTCTAATTGGAGGCTACGAAAGGAAAAGGAGGTGGAGAGATCTGCAAGCCAAGCTCTAATTTTAAGACAAAAGCCATCCCATTAAATCTTAACAGATGTTTCTCAAGTTTAGAAGATTAAGAAAGATTTCAGCATCAAAAATCAAAGAAAATACTCCATGACCTTAAAAAAGGATAAAACGCACAAGCTCTAACAAACCCAAAGTCCACTCTGACAGCTGTCTCTGACGGAATTGACGAGGGGCTATTGATGTTTGGATTAAACCATGCCTCTGTGATCAAGTCCTCAAACATGGGATAAAAGACGAATATATTCTTTAATCCTGCCCACTAATTTTGTCTCAGCCCTGAAAAGCAATGAGGGCTGAACAAATGTTGAAAGTAGCTTTGCTTCTGTTTATTGACCAAGCTATTTTTATTTCATTAATTTGCTACGTATCTTATCAGCATTTAAACGAACACAAAGAAATCCATACAAGGTACTGAACTCTCTCCACAAACAGATGGCTTGCAACTTCCAAAGCCACTAAAGGTAAAATCAATAGATGATGATTCTAGAAAGAGAGGGAGATGTTATAGGAAAATGTAATGGAAAAAATTGGGTTGTGATTTATTCTTCATCTCTTAAAAAGAAAAAAAAAACCACTGCAAAATAGCATTGGGGGATTCCAGTTTGAAACCAGGCAAGTTTTAAAAGAGAAAAAGAAACTTTTTTCTTCTTTAAAAGGAAGGGTGAAGAGGCAATTAAGTCATTAATTACTCTCTTTGTCTAGCGATGTCCAACCCATCAAACTTGGCCTCTTCTGTCTCCATCAAAGGTAGAGCTCAAGCTACTTTACCATAAGTACCTCTTAATAAGACAATCTCGTGTTTCAAAAGCTGCTCTACACGGAATTTAGATGAAGGAAGATAAAATTAAAATAACACTTATTAGCAGCAGACCCCAGAGTTTGACAGCCACACAGCACTCACTATCCCCCAGTTCCACCAACTGAGTGGTGAGAGGAAATGGGACACTGTAGGAAATAGGGTTCTGTAAGCCAAGAGCACAGAGGCTTCAGGTTTAAGCAGCTGGGGGCTGGGGACACAACACGGTGTCCATGGAGACCTACTCATAGGGCAGACGGACTTGCTTTGTGGAGATGTGAGTCTCCATCTCTCCTTCTCCAGTGTATCTCAGCTCTCTAAAAATCCCTTTTCTCCTAGCTACACCTGCCCTGGGTGACCCCTTGAAAAGAATTCTCTGATATATATGTGATCGAGTGAGGGTCGTTTAGGGAGTTTGGTGAGCTATCTTGAAAAAAAATATTCTTTTATGCTGTAAGGTATTCCCTTAGTTTGTTTTCTCAAGTTTTCTACTGTTGATGAAGCATTCATTTCACAAGACTTTAAATGAAGGAGACACAGCTCTACCCCACCCTCAAATAGAAATTCATGCATGCAAGGAATAAGCAGGAATGTGCAATTTTAAAGCTGTTTTGGAAGACTGACCATGCCCACAAAAAAAAATCTCCCTTTCATAGAAATTTCCAATGATCCAAGCAGTTTACACTCTCCGAAACACAATGAGAAGATTTAACGGAGGATTTGTTGACTTCACCCTGGGATCCTCTCTCTCCAGGATGCTGAGATGACATAAGTACTCATGTACTAACAACAGCTTTATTTTTGTGTGTTGCTATGGAATTTCAAAAACAAAACAAAGAAAACCACTGATCAGTAATTGTGACAAAACTTCTTAGCCACAGCATTGAGAATAGGGCCTAATTATTCTATAAACACACTATGATTTGTTTACTTCAACGTCAAATTAACTTCAACTAAGTAACAGCAGAGGATGATTTGATATGGCGTACAATACTCTGCAGGCTGGGTCCTGCATACCTTGTGGAAGTCTCTTTTCTAAATACACTCATATGTAAGTATCTCAGTTGCACAGCGTCACATATGAAGCTAGGAACCAAATGGGCATTGATTTCAAAGAAAGCATTTTCTGAGGTTGAGAGAAGGATGTTTGTGACTTCATATATGGCTCGTTCTCATTCCTTTTTTTTTTTTAATGCTGGCACTACGGCTTGAACTCAAGGCCTAGTTGCTCTCACTTGGATTTTTCTACACAGGCTGACATTCTACCACATGAATCACACCTTCAATTGACTTTTCTGCCCAGGCTAGCTTTGAAACATGATCTTCAGATCTCAGCCTCTTGGGTAGAAAGGACTATACATGTATGAGCCACCAGGTGCTCACTTGCTTCTTTACACAACAGAAATCAGAACCACTTTTGGCAACTTCTGCCCACAGAGAGAAATATATGATGGGAACCTAGGAAAATGAAGAGATACAGGGAAAGGAAAAGTTGTGGGGGGGTGTTGTTTTTTGGTGGGGGGTTTTTGGTCATAGGTCTAGGCCTGGGTGCTGTCCCTAGCTCTTTTACTCAATGCTAGCACTCCACCATCTGAGCCACAGTGCCGCTTCTGGTTTTCTTGGTGATTAATTGGAGATAAGACTCACAGACTTTCTTGCCCAGGCTGGCTTTGAACCCCAATCCTTAGATCTCAGAGTCCTGAATAGCTAGGACTACAGGCATGAGCAACCAGTGCCTGGCTGTAAACTTTTTTAATTATTGTAAAAATAATCACCATGCTAAGTGAGACAGGAGAAAGATAAAGTGAGAAAAACAGCCAGTGAGGCCTACAGGATTCATCCACAATTGCTCACTGAGTGCTTACTCCATTCCTGCTCCTATATTGAACACTCATGTAAAACTTATGTCTCCAAGCAACTCACAAGTATTAGCCCATGCATTCCTCCTAGAAACCATATATGATAGGCGGTGTTAGAAATGGCGCTGTGGCTCAAGCAGTAGAGCCTCGCCTTGAGCTGAAGTGTGTGTGTGTGTGTATGGACAGCGCCCAAGCCCAGAGTTCAAGCCCCAGGACCAACAAAAAAAAGAAAGAAAGAAAAAAAAGTTCACATTTGAGATAGGTGGTGCTAATATTCTTTACAATAAGTGAAAAATGAGATTTCATCATTTAATTTCTTTGACCATTGGAAAAGTAGCATGTTTTTCACATGCTTATTGGTCATTTGTGTCTCTTCTTTATAAACTACCTGCTCATGAGCTTTCTTTTGCTGCTGCATGACCACCATTTCATTATTGATACTTAAGAGCTTGTGTGTGTGTGTGTGTGTGTGTGTGTGTGTGTGTGTGTGTGTGTGTGTGTGCCAGTCCTTGTGAACTCAGGGTCTGGATGCTGCCCATGAGCTTTTTTTACTCAAGATTAGGTTAGACCTTTGCCACTTGAGCCACATCTCCATTTCCAGCTATTTTGGTGCTTAATTGGAGATAAGCGTCTCATGGGATTTCCTGCCTGGGCTGGTTTTGTCCAGCAATCCTCAGATCTCAGCCTCTTGAGTAGCTAGGATTACAGGTGTGAGCCACTAGCACCTGGCCATAAGGGCTTTCCCATATGATGAACACATATTTAGTATAGTTTTAATTTCATTGCATTTTTCTTATATGGTGCTGGGGATTGAATGTAGACCCTTGCTTAATCAGGCAAGCAATTTACCACTGAGATATATCCAAGGACATACATTTAATTTAAAATAAAATTATACTTATCAAAAGTGATAAACATACAGAGAAAATACAGATTGTGACTGGTCATTGTCTCATTTTTCTCTAATCCATTGTTCATATGAAAAAAAGAGCAAGTCTGTTTGTGCCATTCTCTCCTTAATAGTTCCCTCTGTATCTAGGAGCCATACCCAAGCAGAGAATGTGTTCATGGTTCTGCTGAGGGCTCCAGACTCACTTCCAATCCTTATATCCAGTCCCAGCAGTCATGGAGTTACTTTTAGTTTCTAGGAAGTGCCATTCTCTCTCTTAAGTATTTGTGACTCTTCCTAGTTCTTTTTTTTTTTTCGTGATAACTACTAATCATTCAGGTCTGGAAAGAAGCACTTTAGAAGCACTTTAGACCAGTTGCTCTCAACCACAGATGATTTTTTTTTTCTGGTCCTTCCTGGAGACCTTGGCAATGTGGAGACATTTTTGGTTAGCATGCCAGGGAAGACTTATTTTCATGTACTTTATAGGCAAACAGTTTTATTAACAAGCAGGGAAGCTTGTTCTTCTACACAACTTGTGGCAGTAGATATTGGTGGAGCTTCACTAGAGATAAATCAAGGGAAAACAGCAATACAACTGAGTTTTGTGAAAAATGAAATAAGGAGCAACGCAAGTTACCTACACATCTAGTAAGAAGTGAACTGACAGTATGCTTCCACTGGAAATGATTTTGTAGAACTCTATTTTGCCAGAGGAAAGAATTTGTTAGATGATAGAAGTAAAAAAAACACCAATATCATTCAGTGTTGGTGAAGACGGAGGAAGTGAGTGTGTTAGGATGGCTGCAACAATGTAACAAGGAGGGTTACAACCCTGGGACCACCCAGTGTCTGGACCAAGGTTTTGAGGGTGGGTAGGCTTACCAAAAAGGTTAGGAATGAAAGGGGAGCCTCAATGCAGCCACCAACTTCCAGAACAAATAACTGCTGGATGGATGCAGACTTTGGGGTGGGGAGGGGGTGCAGCCCTTCCTCTGCGTGCCGATTTCACAAGCAGCTTTAGATCCATCATGCAGAGTGGACGCCCAGCACCATCCCAAGTACCGTGTCATTGACAGGGTCTCAGTTTGCTATTAACTAACATTTCCATGTGGATCTATGAGCAATCTAATCAGATTGTGTTTGTCAATGGATCTATTGGAGAAGATGTTTTGGTAAATAGACCCTCCATGTGAGCACTCCCAGACAATACTTGTAGGACCCAAGAAGCTGTTTTGATAAAAAAAATAATAATAATAAAGTAAAATGGAAAATATAATCAGTATTTCCATCATCCTAAGACAACTACAATTAACAATGTATTTCATTCCAAAGTTCTGTTCTTTTGGCTGGCTAGATGATTATTGTAATGTATTTTCTAAAAACAAAAACAAAAAGCAAAAGAACTAGCTCCTAACACCAGAAGTAACACCCTCTACGTAATGAAATAACACTATCCTAGAATGGAAGAATTTGTTCAAACAGCACTCCTCAGCTTGGCTCTCCATGAAGTTTAGTAGTGATTTCCACAACTTCTGCAACTATTTTCATCCTTTTCATCTTAACGGGCCCCATGTGCAAAGATTCAGTAAAGAGGGCTGGGAAGGTAGCTCAGTGGTAAAGCACTTGCCTTGCATGCATGAGGCCCTGGGTTCGATTCCTCAGCACCACATAAGCAAAAAAAAAAAAAAAAAAAGCCTTGGTTAAAGATTCAGTAAAGAAACTGAAGAGCAGCTCCTCAGAGGTGCCAAATGAACAGCAGGGCCACCATCTTGATTGACTCTTATATGCTATCTAGTGATCCTGCCTCTTGTGTGGCTCTCCATTTCAGCCATGGCCCCGGTGTACTAGTAAACATTAAACTTAGGAAATATAATGATATGATGATCCTGCATCATTAATGTATTGTGCTCTTACTGTTGTTTGCTCTGTTGGACTCTCTTGCAAAATTGAGATGGCTGTTCTCTGGATATCATACAAATGGAAATAGTCCATCAGAATGAGCCAAAGGCTACCCTGGAAAATGGAACTTAGTTACTCAGTAACCGCGTGTTTGGATCTTACCTAAGCCAAATTTCTTGTTAGCCAGGACTATGTTCTTTCTAATAAAAATGGATGCATGCAGTAGTTAAACGTGGGTGGAATCTCAAGAGCCTTCCTCTTGCCATTTGACAGCAATGAAATTAGGACACAGGCCAAATGTTCCCAAAAATGTATTCATTCATTTAGCAGGCAGCTCCTCCCCCTCCCCCCAATCTAATGTGTAAGCTCAGAGAAATTCCTGTGTTCTGCCCTTATAGGAACTTATAGGTTCAAGTCATTTACTTACAAATAACCTAATGGCTGGTTTTAGCTGACCCTATAATTTGACTCATGAGACTAAAATTCTCTCATGAGTACCTGGGCTCAGGTGCATTTCAGATGAAGACTTGGATACTACTTTTAGACCCTTAGGCTTATACTGAAGTAGGGTGCTTCTTTTTAACTATTGCTACTTAAGAGGCTAAAATCTGAGGATAAAAGCTGGCCATGCCAAGAAGAAAAGTCCTTGGGACTCTATCTCCAATTAGTCAGGAAAAAAAATGTTTGATAGGAAATGTATTCATTACCTTACTCATGTAACTGCAACCCCTCTGAACAGGATCTTTACAATTAAAAAAAATTTAAGCCAGAGCACCATGAGCAGAAAAAGCCAAGCAAGAATACAAGGCCCTGAGTTCAAGTCCCAGTACTAGAGAATAAAAATAATTAAATAATAAATCAATTACAAAATTTAAATTTAATAAATTTAAATGGTTATAATAGATGCTTGTGTTCAACCTACGCATGGATGAAGAGTTACTACAATATTTTTGGCCAATCCATAGATTTCAAATATGATTTGTTTTTCCTCTATAAAAAAAAAGAACAGGGCTGGGAAGGTGGCTCAGAGGTAGAGCACACTTGCCTTGCATGCCTGAGGCCCTGGGTTCGATTCCTCAGCACCACATAAACAAAAAGAAAAAAGCCGGAAGTGGTGTTGTGGCTCAACTGTAGAGCACTAGCCTTGAGCTGAAGAGCTGAGGGACAGCGCCCAGGCCTAGAGTTCAGGCCCCACGACCGGACCCAAAAAATAAAATAAAATAAAAGAGTAAAACCTCTGATAATTGGTTAAACATAAATTTATCTGGAGTCTACCCTAGAGTGAGGGCTTTGGGAGGGGGAGGGGGCTTTCTTTTTAAAAAAATAAATTTTATTGTAAGGGTGATATACAGAGAGGTTACAGTTGCATAAGCCAGGTAATGAATACAGCTTTCAAAACCCTGAATGCCTTGAGGCTGGGAATGTGGCTTAGTGATAGAGTGCTTGCCTAGCATGCATGAAGCCCTGGGTTCAATTCCTTAGTACCACATAAACAGAAAAGGCCAGAAGTGGTGCTATGGCTCAAGTGGTAGAGTACAAGCCTTGAGCAAAAAGAAGCTCAGGGACAGTGCCCAAGTCCCAAGATGGCAAAAAAAAAAAAAAAAAAAAACACTAAATACCTACCTCAGAATTATATTCTGCCAAAGCACCACTTCTGGCTTTTTCTGAGGAATATTTTATTGGAGATAAGAGTCTCATGGACTTTCCTGTCTGGGCTGGCTTCAAACTATGATCCTCAGATCTTAACCTCTTGAATAGCTAGGATTACAGATATGATCCACCAGTACCCCCCTATATTTTTTTTGGCTAAAAGACAGTTGCCAATACATGAGTCAAAATGAATTTACATACTAATATCCATTACGTGTGCCAGCATGAGTGTGTATTTGTTCACTCATATATCTGTGAACTTGTATCAGCCTGTGTCAAAGTATTTTAAAGTAATATATACACACATCCATGTATATATACACATGTATATATGAAGCATATATCTATAAATTTATATCAGCTTGTGTCAAAATATTTTAAAGTAAATTACAGGCAATACAACATCTTCATCACATACTTTTTTAAGTTTTAAGCCCAGATAAAAGAAAGATATAGGTAGGAAAAACTTAAAGATTTCATTTCAGTTTTAGTGATGAATTTTAAACTAGATTCATTTGAAATAAGCCTGAATATATTAGACACATAGGACAATATTCCTGCTATTACAGTAATCACTTACATCTGCCAAACGTGCCCTGATGTGCAATACACTTTTCTTTACTCCAGAGGACCCCCAAGAAAACAAAATGTTATATGAAATTTCTGAAGAAGAAGAAAGAATATTGTTACCCAGTGTTGAATCCTGTCCAAAAACAATGCTACCCTCAAGCCACTCCTAGGCCAAACAGTGACAGTCCCCTGGGAGGAGCAAGTACAGATAAGCAAATACAAGGAAGAAAGAGAAGCAACCTTGGCCTCCCAAGAAAGTGAGGCTTCAGGAAAAGCCCAGGAGTTCAGTTTGAGCTGAATCCTGCTAGAAATGTAGCGAGCTGAGACAAGGATCCACCTGTCTCCTGGGTTTATCAAAAGGGAATGATGGGACATTTGTCTCTCCAAAGAGTAAGAATTAACAGAGAATGCACTGAATCTTAGTTCATGGTACACATACACACACACACACACACACACACACACACACATACACACAGAAACACAAAGTCAAAGGACTCAGGGCTAAGACTCAGAGACTCAGATCCTGAATCTCTACTTTAGCTCTGCTCCCAGCTACGGGTGTGACATTGGATTAGTCTCTTCCCTTCCCTGCACTTCCATTCCCACGTGTCTAAATTCAAGTCACCAAAACCTTTTTTCCACATCTCACAGGGGCCAAGCAAGATTAAAGATTGGAAAGTACACTGAAGAGTTAAGTGAGCCCTTTATAAAGTAATGTCCTTTGCATCAAAATACAGTTCATTGTCCTGAATCCAAGTATGCTAGAAGAGAACATTCTGGTTGGAAGGGTGGGAAGGAGAAGAACCCTAAGTCTGCCCTGCAGCAGCAAAAAATTAAAGTTGGGGGATTTCCAGGAGAACTGGATCAAGGATCTGCCCTCAGATCCCTTCCTAGCCACATTGCTCCTAATGCTGAAAACTGGACCATAAGAGGGGCCTAGTGGCTCACACCTAGCTACTCAGGAAGCTGAGCTCTCAGGATCAAAGCTAGTCTATGAGACTCTCATCTCAGTTAACCACCAAAAAGTCAGAAATGGAGCTGTGGTTCAAGTAGAGCACTATCCTTGAGCAGAAAGTTAAGGGCCAATATCTGGGCCTTGAGTTCAAGCCCCAGTACCAGCATGCCTACACACATACACACACACACACACACACAAGAATGGGCCATGAATGTGTCCCTTGGAATCCATGGTTGAAAGAAGTGTCTCCCCACCATTGAAGTTGTGGCACAAAATCACCTGTATCCTTCTCCTAGACAAAAGAAAGAAATCCCAGCTCAGGGCTGGAATGACTCCCCATCCTTTGGAAAGAGCAAGGAGACCTAAAGGAGGCTCCTCAAAACAAGGAGCCAAAGGTGACACCCAGTGCCACTTGATCCCTTAATTCTTCTTTTAAGCCATATGTAAGTCTTTGAAGTGGTCATTTGATCAAGAAGAAAAATGTCTAACTGAAGAGGCTGTATTAGGGGGACATGTGGTGTCTCTCCCACAAGGCCATCACTGTAAAGCATTCCTGACAATTGGAGGGTCTGCATCCATGCAGACATCCCCTGTACCAGCTCTGCTCCCTGGAAGGTACTATTGGCTAAGTTAGTGTCCTGGCTGATTTAAATAGAGGAAGCTAAACCAAGTCCTGACAAAAGACCACCATTTATCCCCAGTCTAAGATTGTCACTAATTGTTCATTCATTTAACAGGCATTTATTGAGCACCAACTAAGTGCCAGCACTAGAAAATTCACTGAATCAGCAAAGATAGATAAAAATACGGTCACAGATCTCAGAGAGTTCAAAGTCTAGTAGGGAAGACTGGGGAGTAAACCGAAGACACCAACATTTCATTTGAAGGTTTGAGAGGAGCGCATGGGGATCTACTATCCGATCAGAGGGGAGTACAGGAGGAGGGTAAGACAGGCTGTCTAGAGCAGTGCATACAACGTCCCTAGCGCTCTAGAGATAAGCAGGCTCTGGCTGAGTGTGTCTGACGTGGACCCTGAGATTCTGCATGTCCTGCAGGCCCCAGGAGAGGTTGGGTTGTACCAGGACACACACCACACTGGGGTTCTGGTGCCATAAAGAACAGGCTGAAGTCAGAGAGGAAAGAAGTTGGGGTGGCCCATGGTCCAGTACAGAGAGGTGGCCTAAGTTCTTCTGTTCGGTAAAAGCAGGAAGTGAAGGCTAGGCTGGAGGTGATAAGGGCAAAGACACACGGGAGACATGTGTGTCCTGCCACAGCTTTCAGACTTTATTGAATGGAAGTGGGTGGGAGGGGAACCACAAAAAGACTTTTGAAGGGCTGAGTATGGTGATTCACACCTGTAATCCCAGCTACACAAGAAAGGTAGGAAGGAGGATCTTTATCCAAGGCTTGGGGGGGGGGGTAATAAGGCAAATCAAAACAACAAACCAAAATAAAAGAAGTTGGGGTTGTGGCTTAAGTGGCAAAGCACTTGCCTAGCAAATAAGGTCCTGGATTCAAACTCCAGTACCACAGAGGAAAATAAGAAGACTTTGAGCTGGAAGGTGATATGTTCAGACAGCAAGTTTAAAAGAACAAGAAATGGACTGATATGAGAGGAGAGAAGGAGGAGGCTATTGCTACATTATAAGCCAAGGAAGGGGCAGAATGGGGAAGTATCAGGTACCATCAACACGTATCACTTACCCACAGCTCCAAGTTAACCTTCCCCAAAGGTCATCTACTTAGCGCAGTGGCTCTGCAGTGACTTTATAGCATTTTGAGGCTTTCATCTGGTTTTCAAAACATGCACTGACTACTTCCACCCACCTCTCCACAGATCCTTACTATTATCTAACATAGAACCAGGCATTGTGGTACACCTGTAGTCCTGGCTACTCTGGAGGCTGAGTCATATGGATCACATGAGCCCCAAGACTTTCACCCCTCTGGACAACATAGTGAGACCTATTCAAAAAAGACAAATCCATGAAAGCCTATCAACTATCCTCCAGTAAATACTTATGCTACCCAGGTTCTGCTCTACCTTCATCCTCATCCCTTGCTGTGGAGCATCCAGACTCTTCTCCACCTGCCTACATTTCACCATGTATCCGGTCAAGCAGTGGGCAGCCAGATAGCAAAGTCCTCACACACACTGCACACACTGGTCCAGCCCCATTGATCCGCATAATACACTGTCTGCTGTCTAATCTTTGTACTGACTCCCAGAAGACCTGATGCTTTTTAATGCTTTTCTAAATGTCCTTTCACTTTTTGCAAAGTAGTTCAAAATGTGCCCCAAATGGCATGTAGGCATGCATCAAATCAAAATAAAGGAGATCTGTGCACCCTCCTTTTGGGTTCAGGAAGAGGAGGTACTAGAGCATCTGAGGCCTCTCCTAACAACCTAACCCCAACATGCCTGAAGAACAGGAGCAGTCCTCCCCAGCTTCTGTGAATCCCCAAACTCTTGCTACCAGGCTTTCTGTACTAAAACGCTGGGCATACAACCAGCCAGCGTGATTACATTTGTAAGAAAATGAGCGAGAGTATTTTTTAAACCGGGTCTGTCTGGAATAATCCGGAGGGGAAAGTCGCTGTCACCTTTCACATTTAGTAAGCTCCCTGTCATGGACAGGCTCTCAGGAGACACTTAAGTCTAGTTTCACTTCATCTCATAGAGGGAACGAGATGGCCAATGTCGGACATAAAACCACTGCACTAAGCAAAGGCTGTGCTTACAGGAGCCCCTGCTTCTCCTAGAGGTGTGCATTGTATCCACGGAGCTTCTGTTTATACTTTTCTCATTTTGTTTGGTATATGCATATGCAATAGATGCTATATGGTATTCTGCATTACACAGTACAGCAGATGGAGTGTGAGCCTGATTAGCACCTAACTAGACAGGGAGCAAAATGAAAGCCCCAGAGAAGGGTCTCTCATCTGACCTCCTAGGACTCATTCATTCGCCACTGATCCACCAGCCCAACATGTCATCTATCTCTAAGTGTTTGGGCTCTCTGGCCCAAATTACATCAGACAGGCACAGCCAAGCCAGCATCACCAGAGGCTGATGGCGCCTTGGCCTGTCCCACAGTCCATAAGCCTCAGGCTGCCCATGTGTAACACTGAGTTGCCCAGGGCAAATAAATATAGCCAAACGCACACCCTCTTATCAGAGAGTGAAGAAGTTATAGATTGCATACCCAGGTTCCTAATCCTGCTCACAAACTTGTGTCTGTTCACCATGAGCATAGATCTCTACCCATACCTGGCATTCCCCTCCAGCAAAGAAGGGAAAGACAGGAAGTACCTTCATGTCTGAGAGGAATGGCCTGTGCCCTGTGGTGCCTCACTTCTCTCAGAAAGAGAAGCTCCTGCACGGAAGCTAAGATGTGGGGTTTTGTTATTTTGGGGTTCTTTGTGGTTTTGTCAGTTGTAAGGTTTGAACTCAGAGCCTGAGTGCTGCCCTTGAGCTCTTTTGCTTAAGACTAGTGCTCTATCATTTTGAGCTACAGCTCCTCTTCCAGTTCTTGAGTGCTTAATTGGAGATAACAGTCTCACAGGGACTTTTCTACACAGGTTGGCTTCAAACCATGATCCTCAGATCTCAATCTCCTGAGTAGTGAGGATCATAGGCATGAGCCATTGGTGCCCAGCTAAGAGATGTGGTATTAATGCCCTGGCCATGAGAAAGATTGCTCATTTAAGGAGTTTGCAATGTTGTAAATGACTCAAATCTAGTGCTCGGTGGAGAGTCTGGAGAAAGGAAAAGATGGTAAACATGATACCACAGAAGGAGCCTCTGGTACCTACAGTAAGTGGCTCTCCTAGATGAAAACAAACAAAGAAAAACCACCTTGGAGAGGAGACACCAGGTCACTGGGCCAGGGAGGGATGTTGACTACTGCAGTTTTGTCAAGGGCTATTTTTGAACCCAACACTTGCACACCAGTCTCAAATACATACATACATACATATATATATATATATACATATATATATATATATGTATATATATATATATATAGCCACCATGGAGAATGTTCCTGCTGTTAGAAAGATCAGAGGGATATGTGTCTTTAACTGGAGGATGCCAAGATCTCAGAAGGTCACTATGACTCAGGCCAAACTTGACCCCAACCTCCTGACTTCCGGTCTAAGTTTTTATCCAATGAGCAAATTTGGTGGCAGAAGGTGGATAACAAAACCAGATGAAAAAAAGCCAGCTTGATTCCATGCAGTCTCGTGGCTAAACACTTAGCCCTGCTTTTGCCCTCTGGGTTTTGCTAAAAGCACCCTTGGTACTTGTCAGAGTGCTGCAGATGGTGATACAGAGGAAGTGATTATCATCCTCCTCCAAATTCCACCCCAAGGGTAAGCCATGAAACAATGCCCTGTCCTTTCACTGGGGAAAACCACACTTACTCAGCAAAACTCAGAGTTAAATGCCCTCTGACAATTGGGGGAAAGAGAGAAACCATCATCCAAATGTACCTTCCTGTTTGCCAAGAATGAGAAACTGAAATGGGTGGGCCGTTACACTGGAGACAGGTACAATGGGCAACTTACCTAAAGGTGATCAGTTCACTAAGGTGAGTTTCTTTAAAGATATCATTTCACCTTAACTAATTCTACTTAAAAATGACTGATATTGCCAGGCACACATGGCTCATACCTGTAATCCTAGCTACTCCGGAGGCTGAGATCTAAGGATCTTGGTTCAGCCCAGGTAAGAGACTCTTTTTTTTTTTTTTCAGATGTGGGGCCTGAACTCTGGGCCTGGGTGCTGTCCCTCAGCTCTTCAGCTCAAGGCTAGCGTTCTACCACTTGAGCCACAGCGCCACTTCTGGATTTTTCTGCTTTATGTGGTGCTGAAGAATCAAACCCAGGGCCTCATGCATGTGAGGCAAGCACTCTACCACTGAGCCACTTTCCCAGCCCCATAGACTCTTTTTTTTTTTTTGTGAACACACTGTACAGAGGGGTTACAATTACATGGGCAGGATAATGCATATATTTCTTATCAAGCATTGCAGCCTCCTCCTTTGTTTACCCTTCACATCCCCCCGCCATTAGACTCGTATCTCCACCTAAGCACCAAAAGTAGAGTTGTGGCTCAAGTGGTGGAGTGCCAGCCTTGGGGGAAAAAAAAAAAAAAAGCTAAGGAAAAGCACCCAAGCCCTGAGTTCAGGCTCCGGTACTAACACAAAAAATAAATCAACATTCGCAAATCCAAATCTTATACTCTGCTTTACCAGTGCAGAAATACTGTTTTTTATGTTTTGTTTTGTTTTGTTTTGTTGTCTGGGCCTGAGCACTGTCCCTCAACTCTTCAGCTCAAAGCTAGTGCTCTACCACTTGAGCCACAGTGCCACTTCCTGTTTTCTGGTGGTTTATTGGAGATAAGAGTCTCATGGAATTTCCTGTCTGGGCTGGTTTTGAACCACAATCCTTAGATCTCAGCCCCCCGAAATACTGTTTTCACATCGACTTTTGGAAACAATGTCATGCTTGTTATTGTTAAAATTATAATTTCACATAGGACATTAGAAACACTTGTGGAGAAGTCCAAGGTACCCACAGGGCTGGTTTCTTCCAAGATCTCTCTCTTTGGCCTTCTCGATGCTCTCACATGGTCCACCTACCATGTGGACTATCATAGATCCCTTTTACAAGGACACTAGTCACATTAGAGAGAGAAAGATTGAGAGAGGGAGATTTATCTTAGGACTGCAGAGAATATTCTGATAACTGAGCATGGAGATGACTATCTGTCTTTATTTATCACCAAGTTTTCTAAAAAAAAAAACCTGGGCATGATATGTGAATCTGTACTTCCAGTCAAATTCATATGGTTTCTTAACAAAAATGCTGAGAGGCCAAGCACTGATGGCTCACACCTCTAATCCTAGCTACTCAGGAGGTTGAGATATGGGGATTGAAGTTCAAAGCCAGCCCAGGCAGGAAAATCTGTGAGAATCTTATCTACAATGAACCACCAGAAAACCAGATGTGGTGCTGTGGCTAAAATTGATAGAGTACTAGCCTTGAGCAAAAGAGCTCAAGGATAGCACCCAGGCCCTGAGTTCAAGCCCTATGACCAATACATATACATATATATATATATATGTATATATGTGTATATATACATATATATGTGTATATATATATATATATATGAGAGTCTGTAGATTATACTCTGGAACTCACATAAAGAATCACACACAGATGTACACACACAGAGCATTAGGATAATTTTCCTCAAAGGAACCGCTACTCTTTAATTCTGAACATTTTAAGACATCCAAAATCACTTTCCCTAAGCAATTATGATTTTACAAAATGCTGTCAAGACCATCTCAAAGTTTTACTGCCCAGACAGAGCTAATGCCTGGAGCTTTCAGGGATGATTTATTATTTACTCTGGAGGTAAGTTGCTAAGCAAGATTTATTTAGTTAGAACAGAGCATCCATAACAGTACAATCTATGTCTGACTGGGAGGAGCATTTTTTTTTCCACCATTCCTCAAGACGCTTGGTGTTCTCTAATCAGAACCTCTCTCAGTTTTACACTGTCTGGTAAAAATAAGGGCATTGCTGTGCATCTGGCAGAACTGATTGGTTCCAAAATTCTCATTTGAACTTGAACTTGTTTAATAAGAATTCAAAATGCATTTTTTAAAGTAGAGAACAATATTTTTAAAATCCATTTGATTTTAGAATCTAAAACCTGCTAGGAATCTACTTTACCTATGCAGAATTTGTACCTTCCTTTCACAACAGCAGCCTACATTCTCTATTCATATTTTATATCCTTAAGAATATGGAAATACTGAGAGCACACATTTGCCAACTTTGGTTTTCAGATCTGATAACAAGTAATGAGGGCCTATTGCTGGCCTGCTTCTGCCCCCTAGTGACCATAAGATGTGGTTGCTTTTGAAAAAGTCAGAATAGGGGGTAAGACATGGAGAAGAAGCTCCTACTACAGCCACCTGTTTCCCAAGATTCCTGGGGCCTTCAACAGCCTTTCACTCAGTAAAGAGATACAATAAATTCAGTCACATGAAAGTGACTAGTATTAAAACTCTTCCCAGACTGTGTTTTAACGAAAGCACTGAGGTGGCTGAGCATACCTGGCTCACGTCCATGATCTTAACTACTCAGGGGGCTGAGATCTGATGACCCTGGTTCAAGGCTATCCCAGACAGGAAAGTACATGAGACTCTTTTTTTAAATAAGTTTTTTTTGTGAAAATACCGTACAGAGGGGTTACAGTCACATGAGCAAAGTAATGAGTACATTTCCTATTGAGCATTGTTGCCTCCTCCTTTGTTTTCCCCTACCATCCCTTCCCTCCCACCTCCACAACTACACTACCCCCCCCCACCGCCCTGCCTAAATTGTAAGTTCATTTTTCAACATAGTGTCTTGTACATCTCATTGTTGCAATGGGTCCACCTGTATCCCTATTTAAACATTTTGTTTTTTCCCTTCCCCTCCCCAAATCATACCAACATGAAATACAGTGACAATAGGTGTTATGGGGGCAGGGAGGGACATACAAAGCAACAAAAGAATCACATGATACCTTATAAATACATTAGAAACAATAGCAAGAAAGAAAAAAAATACACTTGTGTCCCTATCTTGGGGTTCATTTCACTTAACTTCATCTTATCTGGCCATATGTATATAGCTTTTGACCTTTTCTAATTGTCCCAGATACATGAGACTCTTATATCCAATTAACCACCAGAAATCCAGAAGTGGAGCTATGGCTCAAGTGATCAAGTGCCAGCCTTGAGTGAAAAAGCTAAAGGACAGCGCCCTGAGTTCAAGCCCCAGTACCAATACAAAAATTAAAAATTTAAAGCACTGAGGTGGAAAGGCAATGTGGTTAACCACAGACAGAAACCAGCCCGTAATGCAACTGTAGGTTTAAGAAGGGTTTTTTCCCCTTTGGGTTTGGGGTTTTGTGGGGACATGGGGAGGCCACCTTTGAAATCATCCAATGCCTCTGTTTCTTTGGTAAATTGCTGTTCCCATAATCATCAGACAGAGAGAGGATGTGATCAGCTGAGGCCCCAAGAAAATAATCCATTTCTCAAACTTCTCACCTTCACTTACCAAGGTTCCCATCCGTGTGCCTGCCTGGAAAGTTCAGCTGTGGATGGCCACCATGTCCAAAGGGCACCTTGTCCTGCAGACACAGAAGTGGTGGAGACATGAGAGGAAAAAGTTGTGATCAGATTCCCACCATCTCCCGCCCCTGCTAACAAGACTCCCTACCACAGCTCCTAGCTGGTTGGGGAGTTTTTTGGGCAGTTAGCCAAGATGGACTTAGACCTGAGAGAAGGCAGCATTGAGCCAAGGGAGCCAGGCAAGGAGTAAGCCCTGGCGAGTTGCACAGAGGCCCTGGGCGATGTTTCTGAATTCTGGCTTGGGCTGGTCATTAATCAAGCCCCTCCAAGGTGTTTGAAATCAGCCTCCCCCCTCCTCCCCAGTCAGGAGAAATGTCAGAGGGACATGGTACAGCCAGAGCCCAGATCCAATCTAGAGATTGCCATGAAGAAAATGAGAAAAATGCAAGAGAGTCGAGCTATGTTGTGTTGCCAGGCTCCTTGCTAGAAGGCCTTTGCAGCATCCCATTCCAACTCAAAGGTTAGGCCCTCAGAGCAGCCACCTCTCCCTCCATAAACTACATGAGGTCTCCTGTCCCCGAAGCTCCAATGTCTTAATATTCATAACTGTATCACTATTTGAAACTTTGTGTTTTGTATATGAAATGATCTGTCTCATTTCTTTTTGCCTTCCTGTATGCTAGGCCTAGAGACGGTTAGAACCACACATCTCTTCCATTCCTCATTTTATACTAGGGACAGACACATAGAGACCACTTTTTAGTAAAGATTGGAGAACTGAGTGGATCACACTGGACTTTTATCACCTGTCAATAAAGAAGTAGGGTGGTAGCACTTTCCTCTTAGGTTAGTTGTGAAGATTAACAAAGCAATATGTAAGTATATGAAATCCTCCCTAGATCCACCATAAGAATCCCCACTTGACCACCCCAGCTACCGCTATGTGGTGAAATTTAGCCAAAATAATATCTATATATATCAACCTGGAACTGAAGCAATCCAAGAATTCCATCCAAAGTCCCTGAATAATCAAAATTAGTTGTCACATTACAATTCATTCTCTCTCTCCCTCTCTTTCTCCCCTCCCCCTGTCGATTCCCTTGATGGCAAGAAAAGTTATCTCCAGCTTCATGTTCCTTCCCATCCCAGATAGAGAGCAGCCAGAGGGACTGTAAATCCATTCCTAACATTTTCAGTTGTTTGAGTTATGTTCTACCAGAATTCAGAAGGTGACTTTAAAAACATGAAGGAGAAATAAAGGTTGCACTTCCCAGAGCAGAGTACAGGTGTAAAATGAAACTGAACTTTTAATATCAGGCAGCTCTGGAGAAGAAAGGACTAAGAATATTTTTATAGAACACTTGCATTATGGGTAATTTTTTTTAATCCAAGCTTCAACTTGCATGACACAGAGGCATAAGTCTACCACTTAATGACATTTATAACTCTGTAACAATACGTTTTATATAAATTACTGCTGAGGCTTAACATTTCTGATTATGATATATAGAATAAAGTGATGTCGTAAAAGTGAAGTTTGTAAGTTACGATCTGTCCTGTTGCTTTAAATAAGAAGATTTCCAGAGACAATTGCCTTGATGAATATAAACTCAAATGAACCTTGAATCTCTTCAATTATTCTTATTTAGAATTCATTTTCCTTTGAACTTTCATTTAACTCAAAGCACAATCGTTCCATTATAAATCAAATGCGAGCTTGTCTTTCCTGCAATAACAAGTATGCTTTAAATAATGAAGCAACACCTATGATCATAAAAGATAATGTTTCAATGCACCAAAATACAAAAGGCAAAGAGATTTATTATCCTAGTTCAGTGATGAGAATTGAGTATTTTTGTAGCAACAGACATCTCTATTCCAGACAACACTTTTTGTTTGACATTCTAACATACTTCTTTATTCAGAAGATGGGGGTTCCTTACTGTCAATGGAAGAAATCCAAGACTCAGCACACACTGCTAGTGATGACAGAGAATCTCAGGTCTCTCTGTGCTCAGTTTCCCTGAGGGGCTACTGAATAGAAAGATCAGCAAAAGAAGAGTGACTCACATCTGTAATTCTAGCTACATCAGGAGGGTAGCAGATGGAGGACAATCCAGGCCAAAAAAAAAAAAATTCACAAGATTCCAGTTGAACCAATAAAAAGCTGAGCATGTTGGGCTCTGGTGGCTCACCTGTAATCCTAGCTACTCAGGAGGCTGAGATCTGAGGATCATGGTTCAAAGCCAGACCACGAAGGAAAGTCCATGAGACTCTTATCTCCAATAAACCACTAGAAAGCCAGAAGTATCACTGTGGCTCAAGTGGTAGAGCACTCACCTTAAGCTAAAGAGCACCCAAGCCCAGAGTTCAAGCCCCATAACCGACCAAAAAAAAAAAAAAGCTGAGCATGGTGGCAGGTGCCTGTCATCCTAGCTATGCAGGAACCCAACTTTTCAGGAAGTAGAAAAAAGAGGACTCATGTCCAAGCTAAAAGGCATGAATCAGAGGTCCTATTTGGAAAGAGAACTGAAACCAAAAAGGCCTAGAGGCATGGTTCAACTGGTAAGAGTGTGTAGGTAACAATCACAAGGCCCTGACTTCAAAACCCCAGAACCACCAAAAATAAATTAAAGAAGAATCTCCCCACTTCCTTGGGCCTCTTTTCCATTAGGAAAAGAAGGGGCTATATGCTCCCAATTCACCCCAACTCTGAAGACTGTGAGCCTTTCACACAGAGTTATAGTGAGGAGCAACTAAGTGAATGGATGGGAATATACTGTTAAGAGAGATAAAGGCGCTCTCTATTACATTAGCTGATTTTCACTCTGCATCTTGTAAACACTCTTACATACCCATTATGTGAACTACACTATGAAAAATAATACAGAAAAACCCTGAAGCATTTCTGAGCTGCTAGAGATAAAACAGTATCTATCATAAAGAGAATCTTCTGGGGTTTCCACAATGAATTCTCTAGGCCAGGACAGAAATCCCATATCATAGGGCAAATGACCAAAGTATCCCAGACAAGAGCCAGACAAGACATTCCCCATGGAGAATCTCCTGGGCTGATAGAGCGCAGAAGAGCTGGCCAGGTAGGCTGGACCATTGGAAGGCTCTCTTGCAGTTACTCTTTATGCATTCCGTCTTCAAAGCTCTGTGACCTGTCTTCAATGCACCCTCGGGTGTGGGATTTACATTTTTAATATTGGCATTTATGACGTGGGGCTTCTTCCTGGTTAATTGGTATCAGAACAAAATGTTTTTCTCTCTCCTGAAATAAATCTCTTCAAGAGCTTCAATCGCACATTCTTTTGTTCTATCCCTCATTTCAAATGGGCCCTATAAAGCCGCCAGACCACGCTACATAATCTTTCGCCTCTCACGTTTTTAAATCTGGGGGTTTATGCTTTAATGGCTTTGATGTGCTTACCATGCCGCCTGTTACTTCAACTACGTTCTTCCCCATCCAACACCCGCCTCTCCTCCAGCCCTACAGCCTTCAGCCTCCGAGGCTGAAAGGATTTATTTATCATCCAGAACGTTTCCATAATTTTTGAAACATATGTTTCGAAATTGCATTCCAATATCTCATACTATGCTCTTTGTCTTGCATCTGCTCTATAAAAACAAACAAAACACACATAATTATATTCCAATGGCTGCAAAGTCTACATTTTCCACAAGAGCTGATTTTTCCACAACAGTAAGAGTCAGTCACAACAGAGAGAAAGAGAAAGAAGAGAGAAAGAAAGAAAGAAAGAAAGAAAGAAAGAAAGAAAGAAAGAAAGAAAGAAAGGAAGGAAGGAAGAAAGAAAGGAAGGAAGGAAGGAAGAAAAACAGGCACTTATACCCCCCTTGGAAGTCATCCGAATCACATTCTTGTGTTAATTAGAGCTAACCACTGATAATAGGAAACTTCTACAGCCTCACTGTGTGGAACCTTAATTGACTCCTTTCCAAATTCATTTCAATTTTACAAGATAATCTCTTTATTGAAAATTAGCTATCCTTGAAAAAAGAAAAGAAAAACAAATCTCAAGATAATAGGCAAAGCGCATGGGCACCAGGCTCAGTGAATGTTTATCCTCCTAGAGGATACCCTGCCTTTAGAAAATAGACCTCTTAGACTGGGAAGGTGGCTCAGTGGTAGAGCGCTTGCTTTGCATGCATGAGGCCCTGAGTTCGATTCCTCAGCACCACATAAACAGAAAAGCCAGAAGTGGCGCTATGGCTCAAATGCTAGAGCACTAGCCTTGAGCTGAAGAGCTGAGGGACAGTGCCAGGTCCAGAGTTCAGGCCCCACGACGGACAAAAAAAGAAAGCAAGCAAGAAAGAAAATAAACAGACCTCTAAAATTCCCTTCCTCACTCTGGAATTCACTAGTGGAAAGATGGCTTGTCAGTGCACAACCAAAAATAGGCCAAAAACAGAAAATAAAAATAAACGAGTGATACCTAAAGAGGAAACTAGCCCAGATAGATTCTTAGTAGTAGAGTCTACTTAGCAAACACAAGGTCCTGAGTTCAAGTCCCAGTTTTGCTAATAATAAGAAATAACTGCTCCAACTACATCCCAGCTCCCTCCTTCTCAAAGCTCTTATGCCATCCTCCCTCCACACTCCTATCTCTTCTCTTGTCTCTCTTCTCTTCTCTTCTGTCTCTTCTCTATCCCTTCTTCTGTCTCTTTCTCTTCTCTCTCTCTCTCTTTCCACTTTAAAAAAAATATTTTTACATTGAACAATTTGGAAAATGCCCTTTAAAAAACAAAATCTTTTATCCATTCTATCTGAAATTAATTCTATCCCTCATAGTTCTGCCTTTGTAACCATGATTTTGGAACTGCTAAGAGAAGTTACGTTGAATGACTATAGTGGTTTGCTGGGAAATATTTAACAGCCAGGCCATTGTGAAAGAAAAATTCTGGTGTGTAGATAGTATTTGCTAGCTTTCCATAATGTACCTGCTTCATGGCCAAAGAGATGTTAGAGAAGGGTGAAGTTGGGAATATGTACACATGGTCAGCACCACACTGTGGTACACACTGGTTCCCCCAAACACTTCATGCCTGTGAGCCAGAGACTTACATTCCCAGAACCTTTGACATACAATGGCAATATAAAAGTAATTTCCTTCGTCCGTTGTCAACCAATGCTCAGACATTCTTGTGGATTTCCTGGGCTCAGAATCACATAGGATCATGAATAATATTAATTCCTTTGTTCAATCAATACACAACATAACCCACATACAGATTGGCCTCCCAGGAGATCCGGTTCTCAATATAAAGATGCATTCAAAGAAAATGTGATTCCAGAAATTTTGAAAAACACTAACAATCTGGGGTTTTCTTAAAAGATTTATTCAAAGGGCTTTACCTAGAAAACTTCCCCTCTCCTTCCGTCATTTCATCCAAATCTCCAACGTTTTATAGTTATTAAATGCTGCGTGTATGCTCACACACACACACACACACACACACACACACAGCGTTGATCACCATCCTATGCCCCCTTGAGTTCCCCACTCTTATGCTCCACAGCCCCACCCACATCAAACTCTGTCATGCTCTGTCATGGAGGCAAGCCTCTTCCCCCTGTTTCTCTGTTCTCCAGGTCTAGTGAGAGATCGTCTCCACTCACTACAGAATCTGGGAGGTGTTTGTCAATGTGACTCTGCAGCAGCACTATTCCAATTCTAGGAAGATAAACCGTGAGAGAACCTGTCCCACATCCCCTGATTCTAGCACTAAGCTGAGCATCCAAAGAAGAGAAATACTTAAGTCCCTGACACAAACCACACAGCACAACAGCCAGTTACTCTTTTCCACTATGCTTTAATGATTCTCAGGCTTATCAGAACCTAGCCAGGCTGGGCACTGTTGGCTAACACCTGTAATCCTAGCTACTCAGGAGGCTGAGATCTGAGGATCATAGTTCAAAGCCAGCCCAGGCAGGAAAGTCCATGAAACTCTTAACCACCGAAAACCAAAAGTGGTGCGGTGGCTCAAGTGGTAGAGTGCTAGCCTTGAGCTGAAGAGCTGAGGGACAGCATCCAGGCCCAGAGTTCAAGCCCCAGAACTAGACAAAAAAAATAAAAAGGTTCAAAGTCAGCCCAGGCAGGAAAGTCCATGAACTCGTACCTCCAATTCATCACCAAAATGCTGAAGTGGAGCTGTGGCTCAAGTGGTAGAGTACCAGCCCCAAACAAAACAAAAAGCCAAGCAATCCTGAGTTCAAGCAGAACAGAACAGAGCCAGCAGGGCCGGGAATGTGGCTTAGTGGTAGAGTGCTTGCCTAGCATGCATGAAGCCCTGGGTTGGATTCCTCAGTACCACATAAACAGAAGAAGCCAGAAGTGGTGCTGTAGTTCTAATGGTCAATCCTCAGGACTGGCAAAGAAAAAAAAGAACAGAATAGAGCCAGTGTGAGATATTATCCAAGTCAAATGTTCTGTGCTGGAGTTTCCTTATCTATAAAATGGGAATAACAATAACCCATTCCTAGCTGGATTACAAGTCATGACGGTCTGTCATGGTGTGCTATTAAAGTTTTTGTTCCAGTGTTTATCTCTTAGTATTTGAACAGAAAAAGATGTTTTTACTTGCATTTATTAAGAGTGTTTTCCCTCAATAAATAGTAATAATAACATACTTTACAAGGTTTGGAGAAGTAAATGAGTTAACATATATAATGGGCTTCAAACTGCACCTGGCATGTTAGCTGAGTGTACTAATACTAACTAGTGTTAACTAGTACTAACTAGTCCTCACAGCCTACAGACTCCCATGATTCCTTCACACTGTTTTCTGATAGAGAGTTTCATGGGCTGGCAGGTTTAGCCTTTTTTCCATAAAGGGTCAGATACTAAATATTTTAAGCTTTGAAGACCATATATAGTTTCTGTCACATTAATCTTAATTTTCTTTTTTTGTGTCAGTATGGGGTCTTGATCTCAGGGCATCGTCCCTTACTTTTTTCACTCAAAGGTAGTGTGCTACCACTTTCAGCCACAGCTCTACTTCTGGATTTTTGGTGGTTTATTGGAGATAAGAGTCTCATAGATTTTCCTGACCAGGCTGGCTTCCAACAGCGATCCTCAGATCTCAGCCTCCTGAATAGCTAGGATTACAGGCATGAGCCATCAACTGAGACTGAGATCTGAGTTTCATTTTTTTCTTTTTTTTCCAGAAGTGGAGCTATGGCTCAAGTGATAGAGTACTAGTCTTGAGGGGGGGGGGAGGGAATAGGGACAGCTCCCAGACCCTAAGTTCAAGCCCCAGTACTGGCACTTTAAAAAAAAAAAAAAAGGTCTTTAGAAATGCAAAATCCAGGGGCTGGGAAGGTAGCTCAGTGGTAGAGCGCTTGTCTTGCATGCATGAGGCCCTGGGTTCGATTCCTCAGCACCACATAAGCAAAAAGAAAAAAGCCAGAAGTGGCTCTGTGGCTCAAGTGGTAGAGTACTAGCTTTGAGCTGAAGAGCTGAGGGACAGCACCCAGGCCCAGAGTTCAGGCCCCAAGACCAGACCCAAAAAATAAATAAATATATAAAGTTAATTAATGAAAAATGTGAAATCCATTCTTAGTTTGTAGACTAAAGCAAGCCATAAACTGGATTTGGTCTACAACATGGCTCACTAACCCTTGTAGCAGACCAAGAGGGAGAACTCTGTTTTAAATGCCATGTTTTTTTAAACCCAAATATAGGAACTCAGAAAGACACATGAATCAATACCCATATTCCTTTTTTTAATATATATTTTTATTGTAAAGATACTGTACAGAGGGGTTACAGTTACATAAGTAAGGTAATGAGTACATTTCCTATAGAGCATTGTTACACCCTCCTTTGTTTTTCCCCTACCATCCCTTCCCTCCCCAAACCTACCTCCCCAACTCCTCCCTCGCCCCCCCCAAAGTTCTAAAGCTTGTTTTCAACATAGTGTCTTGTACATCTCATTGTTACAATGGGTCAACCATATTAAGTACTCAGGCCCAAAGAAACATAGGTCTGCACTAACTAGTATATGTCTAAGACAAGCAGAAAAGGTCAAAAGCTATGGACATATGACCATATAAGATGATGCTAAGAAAAATGAACCCTAAGATAGGGACATCAGAGGTTTTATCTTTCTTGCTGTTGTTTTTAATGTACTTATAATGTACTATATGATTTTTTTTGTCTCTTTTGTATGTTCTTCACCCATGGTATAACTCCTCTTTTCACTGTTTTTGATTCCAGTGCCCTGCATCTTGTAGATACATTTTTCTATTGGGGAGGGGAAGGGAAATAACAAAAAGTCATATTTCTTTTAGCAAATGTTAGTTCCTTTCTTTTTTGTTGCAGTCCTAGGGCCCAACATATATAAGAAAATGCTCTAGCACTGAGCACCAGCACCAGCCCTTTGTCACTGGCTTGATGGGAGACAATCACAGCACACTGTGCAGCTACTGGGGTGATGGAGGAGGAAAGGGTCTGCTCTCCTTAGAGGAAGAAGATTAGTGAAGGCAGGATACAAAAAGGAAAAGATGATGGAGCTTGAACTGTGCGCCATGGCTCATGCATGTAATCCTAGCTGCTCAGGAAGCTGAGATCTGAGGGTCAAAGGCTCAAAGGAAAGTGTGAGACTCTTATCTCCAACTAACCACCAAAAAACCAGAAGTGGAGCTTTGGGTCAAGTACAAGAGGGCCAGCCTAGTGCAAAAGACTAAAGGACAGTGATCAGGCCCTGAGTTTAATCCCAGTACACGCGCGCACGCGCGCGCGCACGCACGCACACACACACACAATGCTGAAGCCCTTTTCCAGGTAGCACTCACTCTCAGCACACAGCGGCATAAGAAGGCAAGGAGATCTTCAGAAAACTATTGTGTCTGAGATCAAAGGAGAATCTTCAAGAGCCAGATAAGAGAGGCCAAGCTCATTGACACACTGGGACTTTATCCTATAAAGTCTCTGGTTTCCAGACTTTTAAACCCAGAAGTTGGTCCTTGGGGGGGAAATGTCTTCACCTAAAAGCTCTGTGAATTAAACTAACCTGGTGGAAGGCAGAGGAATGAGGCCTGAGCACCACCCTCACGTTACCTCCTTCACAACAGGCAGGTCAGGGCATCTCAGAGCTTCCTGGCAGTATCCTTGAAAAGCCACGGCTCCTGGCCTTGGGCAGCAAGCTGAGGGGCCTGGGGAAAATGCTGCTGTCCTGGCTCCATCTCAACAAATTCTTCTGCAGTCAATAACTTCCATATATCTCCTTTATCTTACATAGACATCTTGTTCTTCCACAGGACCTCTTCGTCTACCGAGCTGCAGGCTTGTCCACACAGCCTTACCCTTCATTCCCACTGTCTTGTGTTGGCTTCAAATTCTTGTCCTAAACATGCTTTCTCCTCATTCAGATGAATCAACCCCGGGACAAGAAGTGCATCTTGTTTCTCTCCCTTCTTCAACAGACCATCCAAGGCAAGGATGGGTTATCCAAGGGAAGCTCTCTTCCAACACTATGGTCCCAAGACTTCCCACAGGATAAAAGTATTTTCAAGTAGATTAAAAACATTGGATTAGTGGGATGGAGCATTCTTCAGGGAGGCATCTGTGGGTTTCAGGACTAGGAGTTGGTTTAGACAAATTCCTCAGTTCAAGAAATACTGTATCTTTGGGTCTAAACATAAACTCTCGCCTTCTTTTGCAAAAAATAAATAAAATTCCCTTTCTTCTCCACTTCCCACTGCAATTTCTCTCACCACAACTGATAATTCTTTGAGTTGGTGTGTGTATGTATCTTTTGATTATGGTCATATTGTGTGTGTGTGTGTGTGTGTGTGTACGCGCGCACCAGTATTTGGCTTGAACCCAGGGCCTAAGCACTGTGTCTTAGCTTTTTCAGAAAGGGCTGGCACTGTACCACTTCCTGCTTTTTGTTGTTTAATTGGAGATAAAAGTTTCACAGACTTTTCTGCCAGATTGGCTTTGAACTGCAATTCTCAGATCTCAGCCTCCAGAGAAACTAGGATTATGGAGGTGATCCACCTATGCCAAGTTTATTGGGGGAGAGGGGTTGTTGGTTTGTTTTTGTTTGGAGGGTGATGATGTCAGTCCTAGGGCTTTAACTCTGGACCTGGGCATTGTCCTTGAGTTTTTGTGCTCAAGACTAGTGCTCTACCACTTGAACTACAGCTCCAGTTCCAGCTTTTTGGTAGTTAATTAAAGATGAGAGTCTCACAGACTTTCCTGCCCGGGCTGGCTTTGAATCTCCATCCTCAGATCTCAGCCTCCTGAGTAGCTAGGATGACAGGCATGAGCCACCAGCACCTGGTCTTATTGTGTGTTTTAACATATAAAAATAGAATATGTACATGGAGTTCTGCTTGGTTTTATGTTTGTTATATATGTTAGGTATATTTCCTGGGTTCTATGTGAAGTTCCT
This sequence comes from Dipodomys ordii, assembly GCF_000151885.1. NCBI lineage: Eukaryota > Metazoa > Chordata > Mammalia > Rodentia > Heteromyidae > Dipodomys > Dipodomys ordii. The sequence continues at coordinate 5,243,971 of NW_012267279.1, read as the reverse complement.
CACAGTACATACTGATCATATCCAATCACCCTTCTTCCATTTTTCTCATTCCCTAGTAACACAACTCTACACTCCAGACAACATTTTTTATATTCACATATGCAAAAGAACATGCAGTTCTTACCCTTATATGCCTGGCTTATTTCACTTAAACACGTCTTCCAGTTCCATCTAGTTTGCTGCAAATGACAAGATTTACTCTTTATGGCTAAATAATATTCCACTGTGTATGCAAGCCACATTTTTTTCTTATCCATTAGTGCTGTAATAAACCCAAGTGTGCAGGTGTTGCTTTGGTATACTGATTTCATTTCCTTGAATATATGCTGCTGTGCTTTGAAGTATAATTCTTCAGACTCGTGTTTTGAACATGGGTCCTCAGCTGGTAGCACTATCTTGGGAGGCTATAGCGCTTTAGGAGGTGGGACCTGGATGGAAGAAGTAGATTTCCAGGGGCAGGTTCTTGGAGGCATAGCATCCCTGGCCCCTTCCTGTTTTGCTTTCCACTTCCTGACTGCCATCAGTGAAATAGGTCCCCTCTACCATTCCTGCTGCCAGTTTGTCCTACCCCAGTGGATGAAGCCAGGCAAGCGTGATCTGAACCCTTTGAATAAGTCCTTCCTGCCTTAAGCTGTGTCTGTCAGGCAGTGTGTCACAGAGATAATACCCAGAAGTAGGAGAGCTGGGTCCTACAGTGGATCAGTTCTTGGATTTTTGATGACCCTCCCAATCGTTCTTTCTCTTCCTGTTTTCACCTTACATGGTGCTTTAGACATATTCATGTTGTCAGATGTGCATCGAATCCACTTCTCTTACCTGCTGTGTACCATTCCATCCTCTGGGCATAATCACACCCCAAGAAGGTTCCCTACTCTCCACTGCCAAAAGCAATGTTGTAATGGACACTCTCATCTATATCCCTGAGAAATCCACGTGGGCAATTCTCTGGAATGTGCTCCCAGGACAGGAAAACTAAGCCGTTTGAGTTACTTGGTTTAACTAAGTACTTCCAGAGGTCTGCCACAGAAGGTACTTGCTATATCTCTAACCAGCAATACCCAGGTGGTTCTAAGGTTCACCAATCCTAAGCAACACCCTGTATTACACATTGAAATGTGCCCCACCACACACACAAAAAAAATCCCAAAATAAAAAGATAGGCTGGTGTTTAAACCATAGTAACTCAGCAGGTGGTCATTTGAGGGAAAGAGTTATTTCTGATGCAACCAACTTAAGATGAGGTCAGTAGCGAGGGCTTTAAATCAATATGACCAGTACCCTTATAAAAAGAGAATTTTCTTTAGCAGTATAGAGCCACACCCCCAACTCATTTTGCTTTAGTTTGATTTTAGGTAGGGTCTCCAACTTTTGCCAAGCCTGGCTTCAATGATACTTCTACCTCTTCCTCCTGAATAGCCAGAATTACAGGAGTAAGCTACCACATTATAGCTGAAAAGAAAATTTGGTCATACACAAAGAGAAAACTAGGCGGAGAGGTACTGAGAGACCTCCATGAAAAAAATGAAGGCAGAGATTGGGGTAATACATCTGCCAGCCACAGAATGACCAAGACAGTTGGCAAGCCATCAAAGCAGAGAGGCATGGAATAAATTTTCCCACACCACACTTATAAGGATGCAGAGTTGTTGATAGCTTCATTTTGGATTTCTAGTTTCCAAAACTATAGATCAATGAAGTTCTGCTATTTTGCCACTTGGTTTTTGATCCTTTGTTATAGCAGCCCTAGTAAAATAATACTGTTTTTCAAGTTCTACCAATTTGATGGGCACAACACAGTGAGCTTCCTCTTCCTTATATGCTGTTTAATCATACAAGTTTCCTTGTAACCTGCCCATCTCTGCCTTTGACCACTTTTTCATAAGATTCCCTGGTGCTTTCTTATTAGTTAGAAACATTTTATTGTAAACTCTATTACTGTGATGCTTTAGAAATGTCTTCTTCTAAACAACTATCTGTTAACTTTATTAAATACTTATTGAAAATAATTGCTTTGCTTCTATTTATCCAGTTTTTCATAAATGATATATGTATTTGGAATCTTGTTCAAAAACTCCTTCTCTACTCATTAGCATGGTGCTAGTGGCTCACATTTGAAATACTAGCTACTCAGAAGAGATCATGAGGATTGTGGTTCGAAGCCAGTCCAAGCAGAAAAGTCCATAAGACTATCACCAATTAATCACCAAAAAGAAGCCAGAAGTGGAGTTGTGGTTCAAGTGGTAGAGTGCTAGTCTCAAGCAAAAAAAACTCAGGGATAGCACCCAGGCCCTGAGTTCAAGCTGCAGGATCAACACACACACACACACACACACACACACACACACACATACACACACACATCCTTTCTCATTCATATGTTACGAAAATATTCTTCTATATATTATTCTGAGAAGTATATTGTTTTATTTTTAATGTTATAGCTTGACATACAAGCCTGGAGGTTGTTTATTTGGGGTTGTTTTGTTCTGTTCTGTTTTTATTTCTTGAGATGGGTCCACACTGTCTCAAGATACAGGCAGGAGCTTTCTGAGTAAGTACCCAGAAGCACAGCAAATCAAAGAAAGAATTAATAGATGAGCTTGCTTCAAACTAAAAAGTTTCTGCATGGCTAAGGACACAGTTAACAAACTGAAAAGACAGCCTACAAAATGGGAGACGATCTTTGCCAGCTATTTATACATCAGAGAGCTTAATAAACTAACCCCTCAAAGAATCAACAACCCAACTAATAAATGGGAAAAAAACACTAAATAGAGATTTCTTTGAAGAAGTAAAATTAGCCAACAGACATATGAAGAAATGCTCAAAATCTCTGGCCATCAAAGAAATAGAAATCAAAACAACATTGAGCTTCCACCTCACCCCAGTTAGAATGGCCATCATCAAGAATACAAACAACAGGTTGGAGGCATGATCCAAGTGTTAAGGCACCTGCTAATGATCATAAAGTATCAAAGTTTAAGTCCCAGTCTCAGACAAAAAAAAATACAAACAATAACAGATCTTGGCATGGATACAGGCAAGAGGGAACTCTAATACACTGTTGGGGGAAAAGTAAACTTGTTCAACCATACTGGAAAACAGTATTAAGTTTCCTCAAAAAATTAAACATAGAACTACCCTATTATCCAGCAATTCCACTCCTGGACATTTATCCAAAAAATTACAAATTAGGATACAATGAAGCCACCAGCACAACCATGTTCATTATAGCACTATTCACCATAGCCATGGTATGAAATCAGACCAAGTGCCCCTCATTGGATGAATGGATCAAGAAAATGTGGTACATATACACAATGGAATTGTACTCATCCATTAGAAAGAATGGCATTGAATTATTTGCAAAGAAATGGAAGGACCTAGGGAAAAAATCATGTTAAATGAAATAAGTCAAGCCCAGAGAAACAAAAGATATATGTTTTCTCTCATATGAATTAATTTACAATTAATTTATCATTTATAAGTACATATTTTGGGGTGGTACACAAGTATACCTAAGTGTTTTAACCAAAATATGATATATTCTAGGGAGCACTAAAAGGATGTAATTTCTTAGAAAGGCTAACTCACAGTTCAATAAAAGAAGCACCAAAAAACAGATACTCAAAGGGAGGTGATAGGATCAGGGGGAGGGAATGTAGACAAATAAAGAGAGGAAGAGGGAAGGATGGAGTCATAAAATTCAATGCATATTCTACAAAATTAAGAAAATTGAGGAAAGGGGTGGGGTTTGGAGGGATGAGGGAAAATGAAAGAGGCAACATTGATCGAGAGGCATTGCATTAATATGTTCCTTGTTGATGGCAATTCCTTTGTATAACTATTTAAAGAGAAAAATCCAATTTACCAAAAAAAAGAGAAGGAAAAGGAAGAGGAGAGAAAAAGAGGGAGAAGAAAAAGGTTTTGAGCGGTACAGACCCAAAAAAGGACAACTCACAAGCAGGTTAGGGTGGAGTGCTTAATCAGACTCTACAAGATCCTTCTGAGATGGCATGGGTCCCAGAATAATAATTGGAGCCCAATTTGGACCTCATTCTCATTTGAAATGTAGAGGATAATGTAGCAGGTGGTTGAAATCAGATTAAATGAAATGAGGTAGGTAAAGAAGGGATGCTTTGTAACTTAGGAAGTGCTGTGTGAATATTAATGATTCCATTCATTCTTTTTGCTCTTTCTAATTCTTCATCTGATGCTGGTCCATCATGCAAATCTTACCTTAATCCTCCATCAGACATCCTGGCCTCTCACTTTGCCAGGTCAATAGAATCCACAGGAAAGGATCATTCTCAGATTCCCACCATCAAATTGGCTGTAGCTATTTATCTTCACCACTGACTCCACAGAGATTTCACCAAGGACCAATCCTGCCTTAGATAAAATGCTTCCATCCCTGTCTGTCTTCACTATCAATTACCTCCTGCATGCCCTATATCTCTCTACCCTTTTGATCTCTAGTAGGCGCTTTCTTTATATTCTCTCCCACATTATCCTCCCTCTCCTAGTCCCAATCCCCTGTTCTCCTCTGTCCATTCTTATGTCTGTCCTTCAGTGCCTCCTAAACAGCCTGTGCTTACTCTGTCCCCTTCCTCATCTTTCAGTATGACTCCCACACTCATGTCCCCACCAAACCTAACTGGAAGTCTCCATGTTGGTAAGTTCAAGTTGTTTCCTGCCTTGATCTCAGCAGCCTTTGAGTTCACTGTGGTTTTGAATGTGCATCTTTTCCTGGGTGTATAGTACAATTATCTTTTACAAAGCTGGGCAACAGCTGCCCAGAGCTCCCAAGGAGCCCTAAGATCACAAGTCAACAGCCTCTTCTACACTTTGCATCTAAGCTGTACATAGCTATATTAAAAGCACATTTGAATTACAGTGTTTTCCACTCATGATGAGTTTATGATGATATAACCCCATCGTAAGTCAAGGAGCATCTGTAGATGCCAGGCCTCTTTAGGCACCACCCCTCTAAGCCACAGGATGCAGATCCAGGAGGCAGGTTTCACCACACACACACACACACACACACACACACACACACACACACATATGCAAATAAATAAATATTTGGATCCCAGTTTACTCAATTATCGTGGAAAGCTTCCATTTCTAGCAAGGGAGCCTACAGACCACAGCCTGCCCAAACTCTCCTCTGCTGGGTAGCAAACAAGAATAATTCTCTGCCTGGAATACTTGGCAGCCAGGACTTCATCTATCTGCCCATCCTGGAAATCTCCTCTCAGGTTGCAGTTTTTGAAAAAGAGTCCATGATCCTTCGGGCCACCATTCAAGCATGCCCTCTCAGGGCCTCTGATCCACAGGCCACAGGGGCATTTTTCTCTTTTCTCAGCTATTCCCCAGCAAGCAGCACCACTGAATATACAATTATAGACTGTCTACTGTATACCCAGTTTGTAAAATGCAATATAAAACATAATCTTGGCCCTACGCATATGCACACACTAGCTGTGGAAACAGAAGGCATGAGAAGGGAGGAGCTCTCAGCAAGGCTTTTCGCTCCAGCACAGAGCCTGGCTGAAGGTGTGCAGAGAAGCAGTGCAGAGGTCCCTTCCAGAAACCTGGAGCTCTACTTCCCTCTGCTGTTTCTTTGCCGAGTACACAGAGACATGTCTTAGCCACCAGGAGGGAAGAGATGAAGGGCAGGGATGAACAGGGCAGGACAAAGAAAGAGAGAATTATTAAAATACAATGGTGAAGTGATCCCAGTACTCAGGAGGCTGAAACAGGAGGATCCAGAGTTTGAGGCCAGCCTGGGCTTCATGGTAAAACTCTGTCTCAAAAATAAATAGATAATAGATAGATGGATGGATGGATGGATGGATGGATGGATGGATGGACAGATGGGTGGGTGGATGGATGAAAAATGGTGAAGCCAAGCTGGGTACTAGTGGCTCACACCTGTAATCCTAGCTACTAAGGAGGCTGAATTTGAGGATCAGGGTTTGAAGTTAACCCTGACAGAAAAGTCTGTGAGACTCATCTCCAATTAACCACAAAAAGTCAAGTGGAGCTGTGGTTCAAGTGGTAGAAAGAGTGCTAGCTTTGAGCACAAACGCTCTGGGTCAGCACCCAGATCCAGAGTGAAAGCCCCAAGACTGGAAGAGAGAGAGAGACAGACAGAGACAGACAGAAAGAGACAGACAGAGAGGGGGGGAGGGAGGGAGGGAGAGAAACAGGGAAGGAGAGATGAGGAAGGAAGGAAATAAGGAAGGAAGGAAGGAGGGAAGGAAGGAGGGAAGGAGGGAGGGAAGGAAGGAGGGAAGGAGGGAGGGAGGGAGGGAGGGAGGGTAAACCTGAATAAAGTCTAATTATGACAGTCAGTATTTTCAGATCTTCACACAGCACTTACACACTCTCCCACAGAATTCCCAAACAGCTCCAGAAATACATTACCCCAGGCTTACAGGTTTTTAAGACTGTAGCCCAAAAGGTCGTGAAGTTCCTAGTTGTTCCTTAGTTGGCTCTAGTTGTCCACTCTAGGACCTGAAAGTCTGACCTCTGACTCCAGCATTGTCGTCTCTCACCTGAAGTTCCTCACTTCCACAGACAGGTACAGGGCAAAGACCAAAGGTTTCTAGCTTCTCTTCCTACCTCAGCAAACCTTCATCTTACCTCCCCTCACACACACACACACACACACACACACACACACACGAAGGAAACTACAGGTCCATTAAATGTCATTCAATTGGCTTCCTAATGAACATGCTGGGCCTCTGGGATGCAAACATCTTGTTCTAGCACAGGGAGATCAAACTTGAGCTATCCCCAACCTTTCCTGGTATAGACATTACCTGTAGTCACAGGTCTAGGTCCAATAGCTACAGGGAGACTGTGAGCCAGGATCCGGAAGTTGATACATTTATCATTATCATCATCAACAGCAGCAGCTGAGCCTCCCTGAGTGCTTGTAACTTATCACTGCCATGCCCAGAGTTTGCAATGGCTTTGAATGAGCCTTCTTCCTCATGTGGCCCAGGGGATCTGCTCTATTCTGATATAGTTCATGTCTGTCCATATTGGTGTTGGTGAAAAAAGCTTCCAACAGGAGAAAGACTGATGTCATCTACTAAGGAGGAGGAGGGCAGACAAGAGGGCTGGGGTCACATTCAACAGAAATGTCAAGAGTGAATAGGAGGTGGAGTCTGACAGAATTACACAGGAAAAGGGGAGATCCGCCACAGCTCAAATGGTGTCATGCAAGCCACCTTCATCGATAGCCAGTCCTTGAGACTAACAAATGGAACACCAGAAACAGGACAGGTGGCAAAGGAGAAGAAAGGGAAGAAGATCCTAGTCACCAGGTTAGTTTGAAAGTACATGGTATAACCATGAGAAATTTGCCTCAGAATATGAGACTTTTATCCTGGTTATATAGGATTAAATTTCAACCCAAGAGTGGCTCCTGCTATCATTCGCCCTCACCCCGCTCAGCCCCAAGTAGAATGTGCAGACATGGGCTCTTTGAGTAAGGGGAATGGCCCTCTTGCCGCAAACAAAAAGAGGATCTGGGAAAAGTGGGTGGATGGTAGGCATGGAGCAGTACCATTGTGGGTTTGGGGTGTCCCTCTACACTGGACTGTACACAGGAAAATAACCTGAGTCATGTGCTTTCCAGTCTTCACAGCCATCTCTACTGATCGCTAGCACATGAGTCTACCCTCAGTCTGTCCACTCTACTTATTCCCAACCCTCCACACAGGATAGCCAGGCTCTGGCTGAGTACTCTATCTGTCTGGGCTTTGCATTCACGACCTTGTGATCACCTTCCAATGACTCTTGACACCCTTCACACACAAGCTGTGTCCTGTGTGGCCTCATTCCAGGAGTGCCTGAAACCCCTAAGGAGCAAATTTGACCAAAAAAAAAACAAACAAGGAGAGGACTGGGAATGTGGCTTAGTGGTAGAGTGCTTGCCTAACATGCATGAAGCTCTGGATTGGATTCCTCAGTTACACATAAACAGAAAAAGGCCAGAAGTGGCACTATGGCTCAAGTGGTAGAGTGCTAGCCTTGAACAAAAACTCAGGGACTGTGCCCAGGCTCCAAGTTCAAGCCCCAAGACTGGAAAAAATAAAATAAAAATAAATAAATTTAAAAAAAAACAAGGAGAATCTGTCACCCTCAAATGAACCATTCATATTGGCCAGGAGAAAAGTATACATTTGCTCAAACTCCACCAGGCTTTGTAGGTCTCCATTTTGAAGAAGTCCTACTTCAGGAGCACAATTTTAACTGGCTCTAATCTCTGAAATATATATATATATATATATATATATATATGTATATACACATTCTATATATGTGTATATAGAATGTACATAAACGTATTGATTTTACCAATTAAACTATATGAGACGGCAACCACAAAATTGAAATTCTGTCTTTCAAAGGGTTTATGTACTCCTCTAACTGAAAACAGCTTTTCAATAAAAAATAAAAGATCCCATTTTATAAGCCATACTCAAAATAGTAACTATAGCCTGAAGGGTTATTATGCCATTGCTACATAAATTATTTGGGACATATTAGTGTCCATTAACATGACTAAGCATAATAATCTAGCCAGCAACCTACAATTACACCACCCCCAATTAAAACATCTTAGAAATCTAACAGATTCATCCTGAAAGGAAATGTCCACCAAAAGCACAGCCTACTCCTCCAAAAACTCCTAAGAGGAGGGGATAGCAAGAGGTCCCAGAAATGGAGTCTTCACATGGTAAGAAAATGTATAAGTGTCTAATTCCCCACTCAAAGTCCACCAGAGTCCACAGAAGTAAAGAATAACCCCAGAGAAAAGCTGTATCATGAGGGGTATTGGTAGGGTGTTGGGTCAAACTTTCCTAGTAAAGTTGCCATTTTGTTCCAAATGAACACTTCTGGGTCCTAGACAGGAAATCACCATGACTGCTTTAGCTGGAAAACTGGAGGAATTTGGCCTTCTACTTCAGAAAAGTATCTGAGCATGAACACTGGGAACCTTCAAGTGCACCCTGAGTTACTCAGGGTGCAGTGCACAGTGTCTCAGTCACTTGCATGTGTGTGTTATTCTCCTATGTCATATTTACCCATGGACAAATTTCATGATTGCTAAATGGAAAGATGGTGCTCAAATTTCACCCTCCATTCCTAGAGATAAGTACAAATTGAGTCTCCAGTAGACCTAAGAATGTGCTAAATTTAAGTGTCTTCAATGTCGGCTCAAAGCTGACTATGCTCTGGTGTACTAGGAGAAATGCATATAACAAAGGAGAAAAGAAGACATCTATTCGCAGACAGACATAGCCAGCCCAGCCAAGCATAGCACAGCACAGCCAAGCTCCACTCCTCGTTTAGCTCATTCTCTTCAACTCAGCAAAGACTCTATCATCTTACCTCAAAGTACTGTGAGAGTCAACTAGATTGGTTGACTGAAATTGCCCAGAAAAAAGGAGGGTAAATTGCAATTTTCTTTTTTTCCATTGCCAGGCTCTAGCCCAAAGCTTCACCACTAAGCTATATCTCCAGCCTGGGCTTGGAAAATTTGAAATATACAAAGAACAAAATTTTTTAAATAAGTTATTAACATGAGTCCTACAGGAAATTGTCATCACAGTTAGTGCATTTCCTGTCAGAATTTTTGTTCCTATACAAAAGCAAATTTCAAAACATTTTAGCACACTGTCTAAATAGTTATACAATCTGGATTTCCCTCTTATATTCTATTATGATTGCCTCTCGGCATCTTGAGGAAGAAGTCTTCATAAATATTAAGACATTTTAATTTTGTAAATATGAAGATGCTTTAATTTTAAAACTAATATATATGTAATCAAAGAATGGATGATCAGTTTGGATTCTGCTTAGCAAAGCATTACTTGCTCTATACTAGATCAGAAACAATGAGAAGATAAGATATGGGGCATAATCCCTTTCTCAAATAGTTTAGTTTTACAGATGAGTTTCTTAATATAGTTAAAATATCGGTGCAAATAGAAACCTGTATAGTTAATCGAGCTGTAAAGTTAATGGTATAGCTCAGTGGTTGAGGGTACACTTAATATGTCCAAGATCCTAGGTTCAATCCCCACCCCCAAAAAAATTTCTGACTAGAAAAACAGGGATGGGTAGAATTGGGAGATATGGAGGAGAATGGTAAAAGAAATGACACTGATCAAGAAGCACTGTACTCACATATTGGATTGAAATCCCTTGTACAACTACTTAAGATAATTTTTTAAATATCTGTACATCTAAGTATGGAAAGGCCACAAAAGAGAATCTTTTCAACTGTCAAAATGTGCCAGAGATATGATTGATAGGACAGAAGGAAGAGAAGAAATATACCTCCCACACCAAGAAACCTGGACAACAGCCTTGAAGACATTAGACTCTCTTCTACAGACAGAGTGAGAAGCATGCCTATTCTTGACTCTGGGAATTAAGAGATTTACTTCCTCGCAGCAAAGCTTTTTCCACATACTAATACCTGAAATTCTACTACTGATATAGCTTCATCTCCTTATTTCATATTCTCCAACCCTCTTCAAAAATAAAACAGACCTAGGAAGGCCAGCACTTCACACCAACTGGCACCCTTAGCAGTCTCCTTGTGCCAGTAGAAGACATCACTAGTCAGCTGGCTCCTTTTTCTCCCTGTGCCAGTGGAAGACATTACTAATCAATCTTAGCACTTCTGCCTTCTGAGATAATCTCAAAATCAGGACAACTCCCCAAACAAGTACTTTAACCCAATCAGCAAAACTAGGATATTTGTAGAAAACTATTTGCTGTCCTTAAAGTGATAAGAATAATAAATTTACATTAGAATGCCCACTAACAGTCTTAAAAATTTGTCACATCTATTACTTCATTTGAGCCAGCATTGTTTTCTGTTTAGATTTTTTTTAATGCAAAAATGGAGAATTTAGGTTCTCACACCTCATTCCATGGCCAGAAGCAGGTCTTAGTTGAGCTTCTCAGGAGGCTGAGATCTGAAAATCATAGTTGGGAGCCAGTTCTGGGAGACAAATCTTCAAATTCTTATATCCAATTGACCCAGTGGGGGCATGGCTCAAGTAATATAGCACTAACCATAGAAGAAAAGATAAGATCATATGATCAAATGCAAGGTTCAGAATTCAAGCCCCACTACAGAAAGAGAGAGAGAGAAAGAACAAAAGAAAGAACGAGAGAAAGAAAGGAAGAAAAAAAGAAAGAGAAAGAAAGAAAGAGGAGGTAAGGGGAGAGGAGGGAAAGAGGGAAAGGGAAGGGAGGGAACACCCACCACCTAGATTGTAACATAGAACCCAGCTCTCATCCCAGGCCCTTTGCTCTTTCTCAAATACCCTCTTTTCTTACTACACAAGGTTATAAAAGTTGAGCATGTTTGAGGAGAGCAGAGTATGGAGACACTAGGAGGATTAGAAGAAATAATTCCCAAAGGAGATATCTGCAAGCAGAAGGAACACTGTCATTTTTTTTGGGGGGGGGGGTCGGTCACGGGGCTTGAACTCTGGGCCTGGGCGCTGTCCCTCGGCTCTTCAGCCCAAGGCGAGTGCTCTACCACTTGAGCCACAGTGCCACTTTGGGTTTTCTAGTGGTTTATTGGAGATAAGAGTCTCACGGATTTTCCTGCCCGGGCTGGCTTTGAACCACGATCCTCAGATCTCAGCCTCCTGGGTAGCTAGGATTACAGGCGTGAGCCACCAGTGCCCGGCTGACACTGTAATTTTGCAGAAAGCCAGCTCTTTCCCCTAAGAGGACTAGTAAATATATTCATGCTCCCATTCATAATTGGTATCTGACTGAATCAACAAGGAATCCCATTATGGGCAAGAATGGGACCGGCCACATTGAAAGCCTCTCAGAGTGGATGGTGAACTTGGGCTGATAAATAATCTGAGGTATTCTCATTCCAGCCAACCCCCATGTACCCCACTCTCCCCTCTCCAAGTTGGGAAGGAGCCCAGCAGCCAGACAGGATTTCCAAGGTCTTCCCCCAAGTTAAAAATAAATAAATAAAACAGTGTCAACCAGGCACTGGTGGCTCACACCTGTAATCCTAGCTACTTAGGAGGCTGAGATCTGAAGATTACAGTTTGAATCTAGCCAGGGCAGAAAAATCCATGAGGTGTTGTTGTTGTTGTTGTTGTTGTTGCAAAGATACTGTACAGAGGGGTTACAGTTACATGAGCAAGGTAATGAGTACATTTCCTATCCAGCATTGTTACCCCCTCCTTTGTTTTACCACGACCATCCCTTCCCTCCCCACCTCCTCACCTCCCCAACTCCACCCCCCCCAAGTTGTAAAGTGTGTCTTGTACATCTCATTGTTACAACGGGTCAACCTGTATTCTTGTTTCAGCATTTTATTTCCCTACCCCTCCCCAAATTAGAAAAATGTATATACAAGATGCAGGGCACCAGAATCAAATACAGTGAAACCAGGGTTATATCATGGGAGAAGAACATATAAAAGGAACAAAAGAAAAAAATCACACAATACATTAAAAACAACAGTGACAAAGACTAGTATCCATCTAGGATAATCTTACCAAACAAGCAGAAAAGGTCAAAAGCTATGTACATATGACCATATAAAATGGTGCTAAGTGAAATGAACTCCATGAGTTTTTATTTCCAATAAACTACTCAGAAAAACCCAGAAGTGGCACCATAGTTCAAATGGTAGAGCACTAGCAACTAACAAAAAACAAAAAACCTTATATAACCTACTATGTCACATGTCACTTTCTCCTTTGGTGCTATGGACAGACACACACACACACACACACACAAAGTATCTGCAAGGGGAACCCTTGTTTATGAAAGCTAACCTTAACATGTCCCCAAATGGAGCCACATGATAGAAATCATAATCCTGGAGCAGAGTGTGTGTGTGTGTGTGTGTGTGTGTGTGTGTGTGTGTGTGTGTGTGTGTCTATCTCTAGAGACATTCATCACTCATCCTCCAACCCAATATACTCCTATATTGAAAGGGCAATAGTCCTAAAAAGTGTTTTAAAACACTAGAATTAAATAGCATGTTGAATTTGAAGTTAACATATGGATTTTTTACTTTAAAAGGCTACATTGTCACAACAAACACACGTTGCTATAGAGACAGCATAAGCCTATGTAAACTTCGGGCATTCATATTCATAGAAACTCCTGAAGCAAGACCAAATGTTGGCCTTGACATTCTTGTTCTTGCCAACTTCCAAATAGTGCACAAATTATGCCAAAAATAAATGAGTGTGACTAATACAAGCTTCAAACTTTTTTTTTTAACTTTACCTTGAGGGCAGCATTTGTTGATATAGAAGCTGGGTGTGTAACGCCTACTCCCCCCTCGACAAATCCATCTGTTTTATTTATACTTCCTGAAAGACCTGCGTGCATATTTTTTCCATAAATTGTACAACTGCTAGTAATCACGTATCATTTCAATCTGTGTCCCAGTTCTATTTTAACACTGTGTCTCTCTTCCTTTTTGTTTGTATTCCATTAAACACACACTACAGACAAAGTAGGCAAGATTTAACTCTTCTGGTCCCAAATATGTTTTCCAGGGTTGCAGACAAACAAGCTTTTGCAGGGATGAGCCGCTGAGGTCTGCAAGCCCAGTGCAAATCCTATTACAAGCTCAGAGATGTCAATTTGGTTTCTGCTATTGAACTTCTTTCTCATGACCTCTGCCCCAACCCTCCAGCCCCCAATCCCAAATCCCTCTTTTGTCCTCCCTTGAGGTCAACCTGTATGATGACTGCACCAAGCCAAGAATCTACTCTCTCCTGCATTGGAAACTTGCTGCTAATTACTGCAGTCACACCTCTTAATTCAACAAGCACCAGGCGGCTGGCTGCCATCTCCCTAGCGGGATGGGTCACCAGCTATCTCCCGCAGGTCACTAAGTTGCATTTATTTCCTGATAGGAGATGGCATTACAAGGTAGCTGTTCCAACATGAATGGTAATCAACAATAATTAGAAGTGATACACCCAATCTGACTCATACCATAATGTGGTTTTAAAAAAAAAATTCAAGGAGGTGCGTGGGGGAGGGGAGGAATCTCCTGAGCCAGCCAATAGTATTCATTTTTATTTAGAATTTCTAGAAAATGCTTCTTCCCCCCACCCTCTTTCTCTCACATGGGACTATGTGCATACACGGTGACCTTGGTGTGAGCTAGGAATCTGGGTCTCCCATAAAGGAAGGAGAAGATTCTTCCCCACAGTTGAACCCCTGTGCATGGCATGAGGGATGGGGCCCCATGCAGAATGTCAGGAGCCTCAGAGAAGCCAATTTGGCTGTTTCATTGGTTGCATGCTTACAGGTCAAGACTCAGTACGGCTTTATTTTTACCTCACCACAGCTGAGGTTATCTGTGATCTACACCTGCGGGCTACAGTACCACCCCCATCTGCCACCCACAGTGTAAGCGTGCTTTCCCCAGAGCCAGACCTCAGGAGTACACTTCCTTTCCAGGAATCCAGCAGTGGAGCGCTCCCAGGAGGTACTAGAACAAGACTAGGGAGAAAACCAAGCACCTGTGCAACTCCAGGCCAAGTCCAGCCTCAGCTGGATATCACAGGATGATCTAATGGCAAAGTGCAGGCCCACACAGCCTGTTGTTTGCTACTCACCACCTTGGGGTGAATGAAACACCCAGGGAAGCCTGGAAGCAACATGAAGCTGGGTGGGTGATGGGTACCAAACCCAGAGCCCCAACAAGGTCTGTTACATGCTGGAAAAGTCTTCATCTTGGTTTCCTTTTAGTTTTATCTTTTTGTTGTTGTTGGTAGTGGTCATGAGGCTTGAACTCTGGGCCTGGGCGCTGTCCCTTGGCTGCTCAGCTCAAGACTAGCACTCTACCACTTGAGCCACAGCACCACTTCTGGTTTTCTGGTGGTTTATTGGAGATAGAGTCTCATGGACTTTCCTGCCTGGGCTGGCTTTGAACCATGATCCTCAGATCTCAGCC
The DNA here is from genome assembly GCF_000151885.1 of Dipodomys ordii. Classification (NCBI taxonomy): domain Eukaryota; kingdom Metazoa; phylum Chordata; class Mammalia; order Rodentia; family Heteromyidae; genus Dipodomys; species Dipodomys ordii. Next base: position 5,228,961 of record NW_012267279.1, on the reverse strand, counting down.
TCCTTAGTAGCTAGGACTATAGGCTTGAGCCACCCGAGATCAGCTGGAATTCCAGCTTGTACCATGTGCACAACTGGCCAGTGGAGCCCAGCTATCCTTGAGAGTAGTCCTGGGTGGGGTCGGCCTCTTGGCAACTGCTGGCAGCTTTGTTTCTGTATAGTATAGGAGAGGTGAGCTTCTAGACTCTGGAACCTTCTAGGGCTGGAAGAAGCAACCCCAGAAGGTAGTTTCTTTTCTCTTGTTCTTACTGAGTTGGAAGTCCTTCCTTTCTTATTCCTCTGATCCTAATCCAGGGCTCTGTTCAATTCCACCTTTTCCTAGACTCCTCTCTATTTCATGAGCACTCAGAAGCTTACATAACCATCCCATGAACTGGTACAATTCTATACACACTACCACTGGGGAATTTATTTCTATCCTGACAGATTGTTTATTTGTTCATTTATTTATTGCTGGTCCTGGGACTTGAACTCAGGGCCTGGGCATTGTTCTTTAGCTTCTTCACTCAAAGCTACCACTTTACCAGTTAAACCACAGCTCACTTTTGGTTGTTGTTTGTTGTTATTGTTTTTTTTGGGGGGGGTTAATTGGAGATAATGGCTAGTCACACAGGCTTTCCTCTCTGGGCTGGCTGCTGGTGAAATTCTTATTGTCAATCAGCAACAAGTCAGAAGTAGATCTGTGGCACAGGTGATAGAGCACCAATCTTGAATTAAATGGCCAGGCAAGAGCATGAGGCCCTCAATTCAAGTCCCAGTATAGATACAGAAAAAAATAAAATAAGATAAGATAAAACAAAAAGGAAGCCAGACGCTGGTGGCTCATGCCTGTAATCCTAGCTACTCAGGAGGCTGAGCTCTGAGGATCAAGGTTCAAAGCCAGCCCAGGCAAGGAATGTACATGAGATTCTTATCTCCAATAAACCAACCATTCAGACAAAAAAGAAAAAAGATGGAATTCCTAAACCTCTGCTCCGGAGTTTTAGAAAGGCTGGCTGGTACGGGTCTCTAGTTAATACCTAAAGATGATCAAGCCTTCCCTAAGAAAAGAATGACAACAGCAAGACAAGAAAGGAAGGAAAGGGATGGTCACCTCCCCCAGGGCAGCAAGCCATGCCCACAAATACCCCCAGCTGCTTCTTGCCCAGCCATTGGCCTGTATGTAATAAAATCTGACCAGCAGTATGGAAGTACTCTTCAGATCCAGGACCTGACCACTTTGAGCCCTCCCTCTAGACTGACCACCCTCCCTCGGTCAGTCCCACCCTACACCTCTACCTGGAGAGAGAACAGAAGCCAGACCAGGAAGGGAAGGTTCAGCCCTGGACTACAGCCTCCAGCTGGCTCCCAGAATTTCCCCACTTGCTCTTTCTCTATGAAAGGCCTTCGTCTTCCTCACCCCTCAGCAGCCCAACCCAAACTCAGCTTCCAGGAGGTCACCATGGGCTCCAGGCTTAGACTTGTCCTAAAGTAATTAGGAACACAGAAGAAAGTTAAAAGTTATTGGCTCCCTGTCATTTGATAGCAAATCTGCCAGAACAAAGTGAAGTGGTTCCTAGGAGTCATTGAAGAGGGACGGGAGAGGTGGGGGAGCCCCCTCTACATCCTGATTTCAAGAACAACTTTGCATCCTGTTTACTCATAGAGTACAGTGACGGGGGGGGGGGGTTCGGGGGTTTTGTTCTTTAAAGCAAAAAACAGTAAGTGACACCTCTTTCCAAATTGCCCCAGTCTCCAGAGATGGGTCTGTTTCCAAGCAGAGTACTTCTCTGACAGCTGCAGACCAACAACAGTAACTACTCACATTTGTGAGGAGCTTTTAGCTTTTCAAAGTCCTCATCCATCCATCATCCCACATTACTCTCCTGACAGCCTGGTGCTGGGGCGGGGCGGGGGGGCTTCCCAGGGCCAGCCTTTAGTGTAAGCCAAGTCGATTATGCACTTGAAGGTTTGAGGGCCCAGAAAAGGACAAATCACCTCCAAGAATCCCTCCCAACAAGTTATACCTGATAACTCCCTTGGTAAGATCAACACACCAGTCTCACAATGCAGAGGAGGCTTAAGGAATACAAACCATCTGCAAAGACAACTTATCACCCACTGAGCAATGTGGGGCAAAGACTAGTGTTTCCTGAGAGCAGGTTCAATAGGGAAGGGAAATCAGACATTCAAAGGGAATGAAAGAGAAATTGTGGGAAACTTGGCTTAAACGGTAACTCACCCTGGACTCCACTAAGAACTGTTTATTTACCCTTTCTTATAGACAAGAAGATACACATTCATTCAATCACTTGTTCCTTGATTTAAATACCTTTTAAGTACCCCCACAGTATAACCCCTGCTTTCACTGTATTTGATGTCGGTATAATTTGTGGAAGGGAAGGGGAAAACCAAGTCATTTAAATAAGGATACAGGTGGACCTGTTGCAACAATGAGAAGTACAAGTTGTTATGTTGAAAACGAACTTTACAACTTGGGGGGAGGGGGGAGAATTGGGTGGGGGGAGGGAGGATGGGAAGGGACGGGAAGGGGAAACAAAGGAGGAGGCTACAATGCTTGATAAGAAATGTACTCATTATCTTGCCCATGTAATTGTAACCTCTCTGTACAGTATTTTCACAATAAAAAAAATAAAAATTAAAAAAAATACCTTTTAAGTAGCCAGCCTAGCCCTATGCAAGATAGCACAGACCCACCTTCCAGGAGCTCAAAGTGGGGAGGAGGCCGTGGGGAGTAGAGAATGGTATTTGAGATTCTCCCCTCCCTACATCCCTCCTTGGTCTCGATGGGGTATGAGATTCTCCAACATCCTTAGTACTTTATCCTCTTCTTATTTGGGGCAACAAGGCTACCCTCCTGCACTCACTGTCTAAAGGAAGGACTCTATATCCAGGGCAAAAATAAATAAATAAAGTTGATCCAGGACAACCTCAAACTATCCAGCTAACCTCAAACTATCATCCTCCTGCCTCAGCCTCCCAAGTATGGAGATTACAGGTATGCATCTCATCCTGTAATCCTCCAGGAAGGGTATTTTAGATACATAACAGAGAGGTGCTTTTTTGAAAGGGAGATATAGGAATTCTAATACCTTGGTTTTGATATCAAAAGCCAACTTGTGGAAGTCTCAGGGTATAAGCTTAGTGTTACATACAATGATCAGGAAAGGCAGGAAAAATTCACAGCTGTGAGTATTGCTTCTCCCAGAGAAGGGGGACCCAGAGCAGGGGAGGTCCTAGTGAGCTGGCCACATGGGAGTACTGAGAGGTGTCTGAAAGAACAAAATTCCTGAGTTATGGCCCTTATCACTTTGGTCCCTTGTCATTTGGTCACTTGACTTACCCTTTTAGACATTTTTCTCAATGCATGCAGAGAAAATTGTTATTTGATCTCTACAAATGAGGGCGTTTCTTGGGAGGCGGTCAAAAATGCCTTAAACTAGCAAATATCAATGTCATTAGAATTTGTGGTGAATTGTTTTTTCAACTCAGTAACCTTTTCTTTATGTTGTAGTAAAGAAACACAAAATGTTTCCATCTTAACCATTTTTAAGGTGAACAGTATGAAGTACCATTTCAGAAAACTAAAATTCATGCCTATAATTCTAGGTACTCAGGAGGCTGAGATCTGAGGATCACGGTTCAAAGCCAGCCTGGGCAGGAAAGTCCGTGAAACTCTTATCTCCAATAAACCACCAGAAAACCAGAAGTGGCGCTGTAGCTCAAATGGTAGAGAGCTAGCCTTGAGCTGAAGAGCTGAGGGACAGTGCTCAGGCCCAGAGTTCAAGCCAAACAGAAAAGTACATGAGACTCTTATCACTAATTAACCACTAAAAAGCTAGAAGTGGAGGTGTGACTCAAGTGGTGAATCACCAACTTTAAATGAAAAGGCCAAGCAAGAGTGCAAGGCCATGTGTTCAAACCCTACTATTAGCATACACAAAAATTACACTACTCTATATATCACATCTAAGTGGGGCATGCAGAACTTGTCTTTTGTATCTGGCTCATGTCCTCAATATCTATCCGTGCTACCGCCTGTATAGGAATTTCCCTCCATCTTCAGGCTAAACGTGAATGTGTATAGTACATTTCTCTCTCCTCTCTCTCTCTCCTCTCTCCTCTTTCTCTCTCTTTCCCCTCTCTCTCTCCTCTCTCTTTCATTCTCTCTCTGTGTCTCTGTCTCTATCACATATACACCCCCCCCACACACACACACAGCAGTGTGGGTCATGGAATTCTAGTCCATGGATATGGACTCAAATCAGAAAAGCAAGATTCTAATCCTTAACCTATGGTTTGGGTCATTTAACTCAACAATCTTCATTGAATGCTGACTATATGAAAGATTTCACATTCAAGGCCAGACTTATCTGAGCCTCAGTTCTTATCTAGCCCAGCTCTCTATGGAATAATTGACTTGCAAGATCATTTTCAACTCTATGATCCTTACATGAACAGGAAAACAGGAGGACCCCACTGCTCCACAGTAACTGAGAAAGGAATGGAGAAAGAGGAGCACAGTGGATCCCTGGCTCCAGAGATGAGAGAATCCCTTTAAATGAATGTGGTTACTTTCCCACTTATGCAAGTACACACACTGGGCTATGGTAGACACTGGGCAGCATGGTAAGCAATGTCTACACCACCCAGATGCCCAGCAAAGCACAAGCTTTCACCCAGTTGTGGGGGTGGGGGTACCCTTCTAGGTCAGCAGGCCACATCTGGTGGGTAATCTCATGGGTATAAAGTCCTGGCCATTGCAACTCAATTCAGGTTATGACAGGCAAAACTTGAGCCAGATCTCTCCACCATTGTCCAAAGCATTAGGAAACCTACATTATAGCTGAACTTCTTCCTCTGACCAGCCTTGATTCTTCCATCTTTCCTTCACAGGAAGTGAACCCTAATAACAGTTTGTATCCCAAACTTGGCCTTGGCATCTGTTTCTGGACAGCACATGCTTCAAAGTTGTTGGTTAACACATGCTTCAGTAGTTAGTTGTTTTGGAAAGTCATGTACATGTGAATTTGTGTGAGACTTTGGTCACTTCTCTCCAATCTGACCTGGAAGTAAATCCTGACCAGTTTGTACTTCTAATTATCAGTGCAAGAACCCTGGCCTTGTTCCTAACTGATGTTAGGAAGTAGATAGTGGTCTAATCCTTGCCAATAAGATGGACAGAAAGTTTGCAGAGGGGTTTCCAGAAAATGTACTCTTAAAAAGAAAAACACACACGGAGAAAACTACTAGACAGTTATATAACTACACAGTTATATGGTACAAAGACATCAAGTTCACAGAGAAGGGTAAACTGGGAGAAAACGGGAGACTCTCGCCATATTTCTGAGGTGCAAATTTCATTCAGTCCTGCAAGTTTCTCCATCATAGACATTATTATACAAGGTGACAAATTGTCCATATTGTTTAAACAATTCTGATATATGTTTTCACAGCCAAAAGCATTCTCCCCTATGTTCAGGCAAACCGACATCCTACTAGAAATTCTTGTAGAACATTTTCCAAGGAATACACTAAAATCATAAATACATCAATGTTTTGTTTTCCTGGAGGTAATGAGGAGGGACTCAGGGCCCTTGCTTGCTAGGCAGGAGCTCTACCGCTTGAGCCACGTCCCCAGGCTTTTTATTTTGTTGTTAATTTTTCAATAGTATTTCATATTTTTTAATGTTTTTGCCCAGAACTTCCTTGGGCTTTGGCCTTCCCATTTACACCTCTCTCATAGCTGAGATTACAGAATAAGTCACCAGCAGCCAGCTTCCTTGTAGAATCTTGAAAAAGTTTACCAGATAGAATCAAATCTGATCCCAATTCTGGAAAATTGTTGTTGATTAGCAGAGTATTTCAAGTTCTAGGTAACCGCTTCATAATTAACATTTTCTAATGTTCTAATGTAACATTTTCTAATATTGCCAACCCAACCTTTGTGTCTGGCTTGTTAATAACAAGCCATTATGCTTCTTTTGGGCAAAACTCTAAAAGTAAAATGTAGCCAAGCACTAGTGGATTACTGCTATAAATCCTAACTACTGAGGAGGTTGAGATTTGAGGATCAAGATTTGAAGCCAACTTGGGCAGAAAAGTTCATGGGAATCATCACCAATTAACTCCCCCCAAAAAAGCCAGAAGTGGTATAGCTCAAGTGAGAGAATGCCAGCCTTGAGTACAAAAGCCAACTGAGAGTTAATGGCCCTGAGTTCAAGCCCCAGTGACAGCACCAAGAAGAAAAAAGGAAAGAGCAGGGTGCCAGTTGCTCATGCCTATAAACCTAGCTACTCAGTAGGCTGAGATCTGAAGATTAAAGCCAGCCCGTGCAGAAAAGTCCCCTGAGACTCTTATCTCCAATCAACCACCAGAAAACCAGAAATGGAGCTGTGGCTCAAAGTGGTAGAGCACTAGCCTTGAGCAAAATTGCTCAGGGACAGTGCCCAGGCCCTGAGTTCAAGCCCCATGACAGAGAGAGAGAGGGAGAAGGGAAGGGAAAGAGTTAGAGGGAGGGAGGGAAGAAGGAAGAGAGAAGAAGAGAAAAGAAAAGGAGGCAAATTTCTGCATACAAAGCGATATGTGCCGGTCAGAGGGGCAGCTCATTTGTGAGCTGATTGGGCCAGTGGGCTTCCGGCTCCCCAGCTGGACAGAGGTAATCTGTCCTCTGTCTCCACCAGCTTGTGGTTGGGCTTGGAGACTGTTTCCTATGCCAATTCCCTTTGGCAGGAAAGACACCTACTGGCATCATCGTTACTATTCCCCATCCTTTACCTCTGCCAACCTCCTCATGTTTTATCTATTTTTATTTGAATTGGTGATCAAGGGATTAACCCAGTTTATACAAATACCATCTTCCAAAAACCATTATGGTGCTGTTACAATTGTGATATTTCACTCTCCAAATGAATCGAATTGGATTTTAATGATGGTAGACCCCATTAGGCAACACCTGATTGGGTTTTTTCCTGGAAATTTCATCTTCATTGTTTTCTCCATCCCTGTTATCCAAAAACACCCCAGCTGGAGAGCTGCCACAGCCTGTTGTCAAGCTCTATTGTTTTATCCTTAAAATCACAGTCACATTTTCTTCTTCTGTTTCTAGCAAGTCCAAAGCCTATTTCATTCATTCATTCATTCATTCATTCATTCCACAAGATGCTCTGCATACATTGTCAACTTTCATTGCAAAAGGGAAACAAATAAGTTTTTTTGTGGTTGCTTGGTAGTGGTAGAAGGCTATAATTCTTTACAAGAAACTTTCATGGGGTATGCATCACTTACATGTAATTTTCTATATTAGAAATATTTTTTGAGTAGCATTAAAGCATTTTCTCCATAGGCTGGAAAAACCAATTTGTTTTTGTAATTCTTTATATAAGTCTATGCGAGCCAAATGAAAAACAAAACAATTTCTCAGTGAAATCAGTCTGAAGACATCCAGGTTTTCCTCCTGACACTTCAGGACTTTAAACAGCTCATAGTTTACTCTATGAAGGGGTGTATTTAAGATTTAGCAGCCTAACAACACAAGTCTCACAGGGCCAGGAAGGTTTCCTTGTGCCCACTATAAATCTGCAGCTAGATTTACAAGATTAGCTCTTTGTGGCTTTGTATGTCCCTCCCCCACAGTATAACCCCTGCTTTCACTATATTTGATGTCAGTATAACTTGTGGAGGAGATGGGGAAAAACCAGTTGTTTAAGGATACAGGTGGACCTGTTGCAACAATGAGAAGTACAAGTTGTCATGTCCAAAATGAGCTTTACAACGTCGGTGGGGGGGGGGGGTGAAGGGAGGGAAGGAGAAGGATTGGGATTGGGGGGGAGGGGGAGGCTGGGAAGGGATGTGAAGGGTAAACAAAGGAGGAGGCTGCAATGCTTGGTAAGAAATGTACGCATTATCCTGCCCATGTAATTGTAACCCCTCTGTACAGTATGTTCACAAATAAAATTAAATTAAATTAAAAAAATAAATAAATAAATCTGCAGCTAGTTACACATAGAGTGTAACAGGTGATCCCTACATAATTGTTGGAAGAATGAATGCCTGAAAGTAGCTAACGAGCATCTGGGTTATGGATAAACCCCCATTAAAAGTGCAGCCAACCAATGTGACATCCATTTCTCCTGGAAATCAGTGCCTACCACAAGAAGAGTGAAAACAGCAAAAAGAAATCATGTATATAAGGGAGGCCAGGTGAGATTAGAAAAGCATAAACCATGGGCTGGGATGTAGCTCAGTAGCAAAGTGCTTTCCCAGCAAGTGCAACATCCTGGGTTCAATCCCAGTATCAAAAAAGAAAAAGGAGAGGAGGAAGGAAGGAAGGAAGGAAGGAAGGAAGGAAGGAAGGAAGGAAGAAGGAAGGAAGGAAGGAAGGCAGGCAGGCATAAACCAGTAGGCATTAGTGCCTTACATCTGTAATCCTAGCTTTTAAGATAGCTGAGATCTGGACAGTGGTTTGAAGTCAGCTTGGTCAGAAAAGTCCATGAGACTCTTATTTCCAATTAAGCAGCAAAAAAAACCAGAAGTATGGGTCAAGGGATGGAGCACCAGTTTTGAGCAGAAAAGCCAAGTGAAAGCAAAAGGCTCTGAGTTCAAGCCCAAGTACCAGAGCAAAGAAAGCAAAAAAAAAAGTAGTAGTCAAATCACAACTGTGCTAGGAAACTGCAAAGATTTGTATCTCCACCATCACAGCTGAAAGGTAACTTTCAAGCTATGTTTCAGTGTAGCAGATTGGAACTAATCTGATAGTACTCAGCACTTGTAACAAGGAAAATCATTCCCTCCACAACTACTGTGTGTAATGTCCTACCAGTGATATGAAACACAGAAATCCTAGAATACAGACTTACTGTATTCAAAGAGCTTAGGACACATGTGGAAACAACCATAAAATCCCACAATGATTGGTTCAATAAGGCAAAACATAAAAATAGATAAGTTAATGGGCAAAAATAAATACATACATAAATAAGTGCTACATGTTAGAAGATTGCACAATAAATCTCCTTCTTACTAAAGAAAGCAAATCAAAATGAAAAAATATTTTAAAGAAAATCCTGTCATAAATTATATATTTTAATAGGCAGCTGCAAAATTATTTTATCGTAAAAAGGCTAAATTATGGGTATTCACTGTGAAAAGACAGCTTCCCAAATTTCTCACAGAATGCTTTTTTTTTAGCTCATGCTATTATTTTTAAAAGCATTATTTGTTTTTTTTACATTAAGTAACTGTTCATGTATTATTTCTACAACTTAAATTATTTTTTAAATATTTAAGGACAATGTCTAATTTAGGTTTCTAATCTTGAAGCCTAGCTGGTATGCTTTCTCAACATTCTTCATGTTGACAGGTCATATAAAGCTGAGTTTGGACAAATGTTCCAAGTGGAATATTTTAGTAAGAACCTTGTTATGTTTTGGTAAGTGTTCATTCACATACCATAAGACAAAACACGACAAGTTGGAAAATAAATGAATTCTGACACATCAAAAGCATTTTCCCTCCTCTGATATTTTATCTGTTTGTGGTCTGGATTTTGAAATGCTGCAGAATGTTATCATGAATTCCAAATATAATTATGTGTTTCTAGAAAAGAGACATCATTCTTTGATAGCATAAATGGCTTTGGTATGATATCCAATGTCATTTCCCCTACTTTGTTCTTGTAAGTTATCCTAATTGAAAACTTGGAGGAGACTCAGATTCTGTCCACATAGACATGATCAGAAATGGATTGAGAGTTATGAGACAAAACCCTTCTAAAAGGATGACTTCTACATGATAATTAAATCAAAGGCCAGACTCAAAGGTGGGGGACCAGCTCTAATCCCTACTCTTCTTTCATGAAAAAAGTGACATCACTCCAAAACATAAAAGGTTTGTCTTTCAGAAATTGAAGGCAAGAAAGGCCAGGACTGCCAGGCACCAATGGCTCAAGTCTATAATCCTAGTTATTAAGGTGCTGAGGTCTGAGGATCATAGGTCAAATCCTGCCAGGACAGACAAATCCAAGAGACTCTTATCTCCAATTAACCACGGAAAACCTGGAAGTGGAGCTGTGGCTCAAGTTGTAGAACACAAGCTTTAAGGGATGGTGCTCTCAGGCTGTGAATTTAAGCCCCAGAATAGACATGAAGGAGGAGGAGGAGGAGGAGGAAAAAGAGGAAGAGGAGGAAGAAGAGGAAGAGGAGGAGGAAGAAAAAGGGAAGATGAGGAAAAGAGGAGTCATATCCTAATCTTGGTATCACTCCAAATGGGAAACAGGCCCAAAGAGCCCTGTCAGGGTCAGCAGATCAGGTTAATCCCAAATCACTCCTCCAACTGCAAGAATAATAGGCGTCAAGGGCAAGGCTACCCAGAAAGACCAGTTGAAGGGGAGTTGAAATATTTCTCTCTCCATCACAATTTGTGAGTACTCTTGGGGTGAATAATGATAATGAAGATCTCACTTTTATTTTCAACACAGGGCCTTGTACTTCTAGGTAGACTCACTATCATTTGTGCTACACCTCCAACCCTTTTATGTTTCTAGTAGTTTTCAGATAAGTTTTTGTGTGTTTGCCTGGACTCACCTTGGACCATGATTATCCTACCTATGACTCCCCCATAGCCAGGACCAAAGATGTGCATCATCATGCCCCATTTGTTGGTTGAGATGGGGTCTTGCCAACTTTATACCCAGGCTATGTTCAAATGGCAATCCTCCTGATTTCTACTTCCCAAATAGCGGGGAGTACAGACATGAGCCATTGTGCCTGGCTGCAGTCACTTGATGCAAACTCTCCCTTCCACAATTGGAATACTCATAGTTCCCCCCCACACATAAACCTGGATTCTAAGCCATAATAAAAAAATTATAAGCTGTACACCAGCGGCTCATGCCTGTAATCCTTGCTACTCAGGAGACTGAGATCTGAGGATTTAGGGTTAAAGCTAGGCTGGGCAGGAAAAGCTGTGAGACTCATCTCTAAGTAGCACAATAGTTGGAAGTGGAGCTGTGGTTCAAGTGGTAGAAAGCTAGCCTTGAGCAAAATAACCCAGGGACAGTACCCAGGCCCTGAAATCAAGCCTTAGAACCAACACAATTTTTTTTTAATTCACTGCCAAGACCAAAAAGGAAAAAGCTTTCTCAATAAGAGAAGGACAGAGGGAGGAGGAAAGGAACAACTCTGGAAGAGCCAAAGCACCTAAGGAGAATTAAGGCAGCCTGTGCCTTTGAGGAAGAAGCCCCTTTCTACTAGGAAGAAAGCCTGAATAGGCTGAGAAACTATAGGGACTTCCAGTGTCAATCTAGATGAAGATATTGGTCTCACGCCTTTCTCTCCCACTGACTACAATAGAAAACTCTTATAGAACACAAACAACTACCTGATAAGTAATGGAGCTCAGAGCAGGAAGCCAAAACTTAAGGCATAGACAGTGCATTTATGTGGGTTGTTTTTTCTTCTTTATCTTCCAGCTTTGATCCAAAGTAGCCCACGTTGTAAAATTGTGACCCAAGCCTGAATAGCAAAATTCCAAAATAAGCTTCTATTTGGTTTTTATTTGGTTTTGTTGTTGCTGCTGTTGGTTTTTTTGGGGGGGCGGGGGGAGGGACTTTTTCTTAGTGGTATTGAGATTTGAACTCAGGGTCCCATGCTTGTTAAGTACCCTACTGCTGATTCACACCTTCAGTCAATTTTTTCCACTCATTTTTTTAGATATGGCTTCACTTTCTATATGCATACCTGGATCTCAGTCTTCCTGTTTTACTCTTTCTGTAGTGGCTGGGATGATGACCACACATCACTACAACCACTTTCTTTCATTCTCATGGGCTTTCCTGCTGGGGCTAGCCTCAAACCATGATTCTCCCATTCTCAGCCTCCCAAGTAGGATTGCAAGTTTGAACTACCAGCACCTGACTTTAAACTTCCATTCCAATCAAACAACTGAGAGGGGAAAAAAAAGAAACTTCTGAGATCTTGAGAGTGTGTAAAGAATAACCATTTATTTATATTTATGAAATTATTCTGCCTTGTCCAGGTTTGAGCTCCAACACCTCCACTTCACAAACATCTAAAACCCATCCCTCTGGGTTCCTTTGCCCCAAAGAATTGGAAGAGACTAGTCAATACACAACTCTGCAGGAATGAAAGAAAATACAGTTGCTATGGTTTGAACATCTCCTCCAAAACTCATGCTGAAATTTAATTACCACTTTGACAAGAATAAAAGCTAAGACATCGAAGAAACTATTGGGTAATAGGGGCAGAGCCTACGTGAATGGATTAATGTCATTACACAGCAATGGGTTCATGTTTTCAAATGGACTACTGAGAAATTGTGAGTTCAGTGCAGTGTCTGTCTTTCTGTCGTCTGTCTTTCTGTCTATCCATTTCCCCATCTATCTGTACCCATTCCATCACCCTCTCTCTCCATCTCTTTTTTTTTGCATCATATAATTTGTTTATTTTCTTTTTTATTTTATTGTTAAGATGTTGCATGGAGGGGTTACAGTTACATGAGTATGGTAATGAGTACATGCCTTGTTGATCATTGCTACCCCTTCCCTTCCTTGTTGTTGTCCCACTATCCCTTCCCTCCCCTACCTTCCACACTCCTCTCCCCCCCACCCTCCCCCCCCACCCCTACCCCCCGCCCCGTCACCACCCGAAGTTATAAAGTTCATTTCCAATATACTGTCCTGTGGGTATCCTTGTTGCAATGGGTCATCCTGTTTCAGCATTTTGTTATTCCCCTTCCTCTCCCCAGATTAGACCTATGTATATACAAGATGCAGGGTATCAAAGTCCATCTTTCCATCACGGAGCCATGCAGCAAGAAGGATCACATCAGATGCTGGCATAGGGTCTGGGTCTTTTCAAACTCCCTAACCAAAAGCCAAATAAATCTCTGTTGTGTATTAACTACCCAGTTTGGGATAGTTTGTTATAGCAATGGCAAACAGACTAAAACAAAAGGTTTTTGTCACTAGGATCACAGATGTGAGCCACCAGAGCCTGACCTGGTTCTGATTCTCAAACTTGAGGTCATCATCAGAATTTCCCACACTATTACAAACACCCACATGCAAATACAGGCCTGGTACTCAGCAGACACTAGGCAGAAAAGGACTATGTTAACTTGTGAGCAGGGACTGGAGGGGGAAACTGGGAGAAAGTAAAGGAAGGAGTGATATTGTAAAAACAAACAAACAAACAAAAAACAAATGTACATATTACCTGACTTATGAAATGGTAAGCCCTTTATACAACACCTAATGATAACAATAACATTATATGTTTTTTTTAAATTTTATTTTATATTATTTGTGAACAAACTGTACAAAATCCACCTCCTAGGTGCGCCTGACTACAGCCTCTTCCTCCCTCCTAGGACCCTTGATCTGCCTCCTGAAACATCATCTATGCCTTAGCACCATATTCTTTTCTTTCTGTCTGTCATGGGGCTTGAATTCTGGGCCTGGGCGCTGTCCCTCAGCTCTTCAGCTCAAGGCAAGCCCTCTACCACTTGAACCACAGTGCCACTTCCGATTTTCTAGGTTCACTAGAGGTAAAAGACTCACAGATTTTCTTGCCCCGGTGCCTCAGCACCATATTCTATACTGAGTCTCAGATACTGGAAACTCCAAGAGATATCATGGTGGACACTTACAGCACCTCTGTTGCAGCTGTGACCTTAGCTACTGGCCTAACACATTCTCTCTGATAATGGCTCACACATTCTCTCTGATCCTTTCACTGGTAATGGGAATTCTCTCTTGATTGGAACCTTGCTCTGTTTTAGGCAGCCCAAACCCTATAAGCCTATTTTTAACACAGCTCAGCGACTAGAGGTTGTGACATGGACCATCTGTCTGGATTTCCAGGTGTACCTGCTGCTGCGTGCTGCCCACCTGTGCATACTCCCACTCCGCCTATTACATGCCACAATGTTTGGAACCTACTCCCGAGTACAAACGGATTTCCCTCTGATAATAAGGTCACTCGAGCCATTCCTTCCTTTCTTCACCCTCTAACCTGCTTTGCAATCTGCCAGTGCGCTATGCTACTTCTCACAAGCAAATATGCTTAAGTGCAACAACCTCAGGTCAAATTAGGAACAAGAGGGATTTGTGTGCACATGTGTACATACTTGAACACACACATGCTGGTACTGAGGCTTGAATTCAAGGCCTGGACACTGCCCCTTAGCATTTTGCTCATGGCTAGTGCTCTTGAGCCACAGCCCCACTTCAGGTTTTTTGGTGGTTAATAGGAAAAGTCTCATGGACTCCTGCCCTGGTTGGCTCTGAAACTCAATTCTCAGATTTCATCCTCCTAAATAGTTAGGATTGCAGGCATGCACCACCAAGACCTAGCAAAAAGGAATCATTTTTGAAGCTTCCATTGCCTCTGCCTCTGCCGTTCTTTGTTTAATGAAACATCAGGAACTTCAGATGTTTGGATAAATTTCCAAAAGTGCAAGCTGATATAACTTTCCTTTGGTAGTTATCTTCTGTCCAAAAAAAAGGGAGAATAAGAAATGTACTCATTACTTTGCTTGTGTAACTATAACCCCTCTGTACAGTATTTTCACAATAAAAAAATGTTTAATGGGAGAATTATGCCTGGATCATTCCTATTCTTGACATAAATGATGCTACGCTTTTAGAAGGAAAGAAAGAGAGAGAGAAAGAAAGAGAGAGAGAGAAAGAAAGAAAGAGAGAGGGAGAGAAAGAAAGAGAGAAGGAGAGAAAGAAAGTGAGGGGAGGGTGGGGGAGGGAGGGAAGGAGGAGGGTGGGAAGGAGGAGGGAGGGGGAGAAAGAGAGAGAATGAAAGGGAGAAAGAGAAAGAAAGGAAGATAGAGAAAAAGAAAGAAAGAGAAAGCAAGCAAGAAAGAAAGAAAAAAGAAAGAAAGGAAAGAGGAAAGAGAGGGAGGGAGAGGGAGAGAGAAAAGAAGGATGGCAGAAAGGAAGAGGGAGGGAGGGGGGAAGAAGAGAGACAAAGGAAGGAAGAGAAAGAAAGGAAGAAAGAGAAAAAGAAAGAGAGAGGGGAAGGAAGGAAAGGAAGAAAGACAGACAGACGAAAGAAAGAAAGAAAGAAAGAAAAAAGGAGGAGAGAGGGAGGGAAGAATACACTGCTCGAGGTTTAAAATTCTCCAAACTGGGACAGGGCCAGTGTATAGGAAATGAACACCATCTTTTTTTTTTTTTTTTGCCAGTCCAAGGCTTGCATTCAGGGCCTGGGTATTATTCCTGAGCTACTTTTGCTCAAGGCGAGCACTCTACCACTTGAGCCATAGAGCTGCTTCCGGCTTTTTCTGTTTATATGGTACTGAGGAATCGAACCCAGGGCTTCATGCATGCAAGGCAAGCACTCTACCACTGAGCCACCTTCCCAGCCCCTGATCACAATCTTTACAGTAGCCATTTCACAAAGCATGGTGAACATATCCTGGCTTCAATACAACCAAAACTGACTGTGCACATTCCAGTGGTTTGTTTGGCATGGATACGTGGGAGGACTTGATCCTCTGGGATAAAGAATTGCATATGGCTTTTCTTCCTTTACCATCCCCTGGCTGGGGCTGTCCCCTTAGAGGTCCCCCTAAACAGGTCAGTCCCAGCTGGGTGCTCTCCCATCCCCACCCACCCTCCTCTCTCCTAGAAAGGCCTTTGTTTCAAAGGACAGCTGGGATTGGGGTCCTCTGGTGCTCCCTGTTCAAGGCCCCACACAATACCAAGCCAGCCAACCTCATCCTACACTTCCATCCTCCAGGGAGCATGGCTCCAGTCTCCTTCAGCCTCTCCTCCTCAGGAGCCAGATCTCCATGGAGGTCTCACAGCTCTCTCTCTCTCTCTCTCTCTCTCTCTCTCTCTCTCTCTCTGCCTCCTCTTCCTCTCCACTCCCCTCTTCCCCCTATAAACAATTTTCCCCCACAAATTTCATGCCGATCTTTTCCCCTCTCAGTGTCTGCTTCTTGGAAATAGCACAAGTAAAGAGTGAAAAAGGGAAAAAAAAATAATAACAAAATTTCTGGATCAAGTCTGTAAATTCATTCCAGACAGTGAAGGGTTGGAAAGCACTTTTTCCAAAGGAAATTCTCTCACAAAGCACTGTGCGACTCTCAACTGTCCATTATCCAGCTAATTCCTCCCAACCTCCTCCCAACTCATAGGCGTGAATCCTGGGCCTCCAGAGATGGAGTAAATAAATTGTCTGAAGGTCATCCAGCTACTGAGTGATAAAATCAGGGCTCTTGACTCAAAGTCCCAGAGCTCATTCAACGGCACTTTAGTGGACTCAAAATAGATCCTAAGTGTTTTGAAAATGGTATAACACCATGTGAGGTAGGGTAAACCACTGTCATCAACCTCATCCTCATTTCTTCCCAGAGGGGCTGTACAGTATGATGAAAAGAAGATCTCTCACACAAATGTGCAAGACAGACCCTCAAAATGTCCATGACCTAACTGCCCCCAAACCCGTGATTATATATCCTTACAGGGGATTTTCACATGTGATTAAGTTATCAACATGGAGATGAGAGGTTACCTGCATTATCCTACGAGCCCAATATAGTCATGAGGGTCCTTATAAGAAGAAAACAAGTCAGGTGCCCGGTGGCTCACACCTGTCATCTTAGCTACTCAGGAGGCTGAGATCTAAGGATCACTGTTGGAAGCCAACCCAGGCAGAAAAGTCCCCATGAGACTCTTATCTCCAATTAACCATTCAAAAACCAGAAATGGAGCTGTGGTTCAAAATGGCAGAGTGCTAGCCTTGAGCAAAAGAGTTCAGGGACAGCACCCAGGCCCTAAGTTCAAGTCCCATGACTGACAAAAAAAAGAGGAAGAAGAAGAAGGAAGAAGAAGATGGAAGTAGGAAGAAGAAGATGGAAGTAGGAAGAAGAAGAAGAAGAAGAAGAAGAAGAAGAAGAAGAAGA
>NW_012267279.1:5210721-5211811 GCF_000151885.1 Dipodomys ordii | reverse complement strand
GAGGAGGAAGAGGAGGAGGAGGAGGAGGAGGAGGATGACAGGACTGAGGGCATGGCCCAGTGGCTCAAGGCTCTGATATGAAACATCAGTACAGGGAAAGGGAGAGGGTAATGGAGGGGAGAGTGGGAAATATGGAGTAAAGGTGAGAGGAGAGAGGGAAGGAATGAGAGCGGGAAGGAGGGGGGGCAGGAGGGAACAGGAAAGGAGCAGAAATCAAAGAGTCAGAGTAAGGCCAAAGAATGGATATTACTCTGATGGCGTGGAAAATGGAAGGGGCTACAAGCCAAGGAGTACAAGCAGCCTCTAGGAACTAAAAAGTCAAAGAAACATACTCCCCTAGAGCATCCAAAATTGAAATTATAAGCTGACTCAGCATAGGAAAGCTATAGTTAATACCTCACTGGGGAAATAACATTTAAACTCCTCTCACATTCAGAGTGAACTGTCACCTTTCAATCAGGAACTCAGAGAACCTAGGAGGGCTGTGCCACATTCATACCATTGGTGCTAATGCAGGAATTTCAAGGTTCTTCAGCACAACCAAACAAAAATAATGCTGGTGAAGTACTGGAAGAAAAATGGCTCAGTGAGCCAAAGTACAGAGTGTTTAGCAAAAGCATTTGTCAGAACCAGGGACTAGTGGCTCACATCTGTAATCCTAGCTACTTAGGAGGCTTAGATCTGAAAATCACAGTTCAAAGCCAGACGGGGCAGAAAGTTCATGAGATGTTTATCTCCAACAACCATCAAAACAGCTGGAAATGGAGCTGCAGTTCAAGCGCTAGAGTGCTAGCCTTTAGCAAAAAAGCCCTGAGTTCAAGCTTCAGGACTGGTAAAAAAAAAAAAAAAAGCATATTGCAAGGGGGCTCTTACCTGTATCCTAACTACAAAGCCAGCCTGAGCAAGACTCATCTCCAATTGACCAGCAAAAAGCTGAAAGTGAAGCTGTGGCTTCAGTGGTAGAGTGCCATCTCTTAAGCCCCAGTACTCACACAGGGAAGGGAGAGGAAGAGAAGGGGAGGAAACAAAAGAAGAAAGAAAGAAAGAAAGAAAGAAAGAAAGAAAGAAAGAAAGAAAGAAAGAAAGAAAG
>NW_012267279.1:5190337-5210616 GCF_000151885.1 Dipodomys ordii | reverse complement strand
GGGGAAGGAGGGAGGGAGGGAGGGAGGAAGGAAGGAGGGAGGGAGGAAGGAAGGAGGGAGGGAGGGAAGGAAGGAAGACAGAAAAAGAAACAAAGGAAGGAGGGAGGGAGGAAGAAAGGAGGGAAAGAAGGAATGAAGGAGAAAGAAAGAAAGAGGGGGAAGGAGGGAGGGAGGAAGGAAGGAAGGAGGGAGGGAGGGAGGGAAGGAAGGAAGGAAGACAGGAGAAAAAGAAACAAAGGAAGGAGGGAGGGAGGAAGAAAGGAGGGAAAGAAGGAAGGAAGGAGAAAGAAAGAAAGAAAGAAAGAAAGAAAGAAAGAAAGAAAGAAAGAAAGAAAGAAAGAGGGGGAGGGAAGGAGGGAGGGAGGAAGGAAGGAGAAAGAAAGAAACAAAGGAAGGAGGGAGGGAGGAAGGAAGGAGAAAAAGAAGGAAGGAAGGAGAAAGAAAGAGAGAGAGAAAGAAGAGGGAGTGTGAGGGAGAGAAAGAAAGAAGAGAGGAAAGAAAGAAAAGAAAAGAGAAAGGAAAAATAGAAAGATTAGAACACGACGTTAACCTTTAGCTAACAAAAAAATACAGCGTCCCCCAGGAAATGGAAAACAGACAAAAGGAAGGCGAGCAGTTATCCTTCGGGCTGTTTCCAGTAGTCCTGAGGGGGAGACAGGGAGGGAGACCTGAGGCTGTAGGGCGACCTCCTTGGTGATCCAGGCTAGGTCCCGCAAGTGGAATGAGGGCCGGGGTGTGCCAGGCCCACAGTGCAGGAGAAGGGCTAAGTGGTTTGCAGGCCCAAGCAGAAGAGCCTGGAGAAGGCGTGGAAGAAGGCTGGAGGGGTGACAAACAGGGTGTGAAGCCCTCTCACAGAGCTGGAGACAGCCTTTTCAGGCTCACTTAGAGAAGGAGCAAGACTCACCTCGGGAGTTCCTAATTAAAAACAGGGCTCTGCTGAAGGGAAAGCCCCCTCTGTGCGGGCCCCAAGGAGAGTGTGCGCCCCTGCCCCCTTTAGTGTCTGCACTCTTCTGAGGACCAAAGCACCGAAGATGCCAGGCTATAGTATCTCTCTTCCTCCCGGGTCATGGTGGTGGGTGGCAGAGAGCCCACTTTATGGCCAGGGTTAAGCAAAACTCCATAAGGGCCCCAGAATTTTACACCAAGTTCTCCTTCTATAGCAGGCAAGTAAAGTCTCCTAAATCAGCCACCACAGCCTGCCTCTAAACACAGCCAAGTCGCATCTATAAATTTGCTTTTACTCTCGCTACTGTTTTGTTAAATTTTAATGTAAGCCAAACTGATGGCTTACCCCCCACAGCTTCTCAGCACTTGAGAACTTAGCACCAGAGAATCACAAGCTCCCAGCAAGACTGGACAAAGTGGTGAGAATTTATCTCAAAAGAAACTCTAAAATACCAGGCTGGTGCTACACGCCTATATTCCCAGCATTTGGGAGCCTGAAGCAGGAGGATCACAAATTAGAAAAGAGGCCAGCCTAGACTACATAGTAAGATCTTGTCTAAATAAATAAGTAAATAAATAAAGTGTTGGGTGCTGGTGGCTCACAACCTGTAATCCTAGCTATTTAGGAGGCTGAGATCTGAGAATCCTCACCATTAAAAGCCAGCCAGGGCAAGAAAGTCCATGAGACTCTTAACTCCGACTAACTGGAAGTGGCAGCACTGTGGCTCAAAGTGGAAAAGCACTAGCCTTGAGCAAAAAGAGCTCAGAGACAGTGCCTAGGCCCTAAATTCAAGCCCCACGACCAGAATAAATACATACATACACACACCATAATATATACAAACATATATAGCATATGTGTATATACACACATATGTATATATATATTATTTTTCAAATACAGCACATAAGATTTATCATCTTGGGCTGGGGAGGTGGCTCAGTGGTAGAGCGTTTGCCTTGCATGCATGAGACCCTGGGTTCGATTCCCCAGCACCACATAAGCAAAAAGAAAGAAGCCGGAAGTGGAGCGCTGTGGCTCAAGTGGTAGAGCGCTAGCCTTGAGCTGAAGAGCTGAGGGACAGCGCCCAGGCCCAGAGTCAGGCCCCACGACTGGACCCAAAAAAAATTTTTAAAAAAAGATTTATCATCTTAACCTTTTGTGTGTGTGTGTGTGTGTGTGTTGATACCAGGGCTTGAAGTCAGGGCCTGAATGCTGTCCCTTAGCTATTTCACTCAAGGTTGGCAATCTGCCACTTGAGCCACAGATCCCTTCTGGTTTGTGGGAAGGTGGAGGGGGTGTCTTGGAGATAATCAGAGTCTCACAGACTTTCCTACCCAAGCTGGCTTCAAATCATGACTCAGACTCCAGAGTAGCTAGGATTATAGGCAGGAATTACTAGTGCCTGGCTTAAATACATTATTTTGTAATTTTTAAACTAAAAATTTAAGTGGATCCTTGATTGATTTCTAAATATCATGATAGAGAACTTTCTAAGACTAGAGGTAACAGAAGAAAAGCTGAAGTTTCGCATTTCTTTCTAACTCAGTAACTGCTGCTCTTCTGAACCTCAGAAAAATTATGTCCCAGAATCAGAGGCAACAAAGACCTCAGAATGAGTTGGCATGGTATGCATGGTCATGTGACAGGTTAAGAACTGTCACTCCGTAAGATCCCATAGTCAGATGAACTGAAGCGAGTTAGAGCCTAAACTCTGTAATAAGACTGGCACTATCCATCACTAAAAATCACATTTCTAACTCCCACAGCCTGATAAGCAGCTTTTCCTGTCTTTAAGTCAGTTATTTATTCCACAAGAGCTATTTATTTGATCCCTGACTCTGTCCAGCTCTGTTAGAGGCTCCTGGGAACTGCTGGCAGACCAGACCAGACCCTGCCCAACTTTCAAAGTTACAAACAGAAATGAACAAACTTTTTCATGTTGTGAGAAAGTGCTTTATAATAGGAGCTCACATTTTTTGTCCTCCTGCATTGGTTTCACTGAATTCTGTTTTCAGTGTTGACCTGTACTCTCCACCTTGACTGACTGGATTATGGATTATTATAGAAATCTTGTTTTTTAATGCTGATTCCTGGCTCTCACTCCCAGATATCTTGACTTTCCCAAGTAATTCTTAGAGGCAGCCTGATTGAGACTTAAAAAAACTACCACTAGATGGCGATGTCCCCAAAGATTTGAAGCTGACTAGGCCTCCAACCATTCACGGATACCTTCCCACATAGATAGATCTTAAATTTGCCAGTTTTCAGATCCAGGGAAAACCCCAGTGGAATGAATGAATGAACCCCAATTTCTCTTTGGTTTGGATGAAGTATATAAGAAAAGCCAAGTATATTCATTTGCTAAGGCTGCCATCATAAAATACTATAGCTTGTCTTGAAGAGCAGATGTTTGCTGCCTTTCAATTCTGGAGGCCAAAAGTCTAAGATTCAAATGTTAGTACCATTCCTTTCTCAGGAGGCCTATATCCTGTGCTTCTTGCTGTGTTCCCACATGCTCCTCCATCTGTGTCTGTGTTGCAAATCTCTTTATACAAGGACAGTAGTCATATTGCATGAGGGCAACTAGTCCTTTTCCTACAAAGTCACCTCTTCAAAGGCCCCATGTTCTGAGGTTGGAATTTCAACACAAGAATTAGGAAGTAGAACCAAGAAACCAAAACTAAAACCAGTCCCACTGGTGAACTGTAAAAGAAGTTTCCCAGCCATCCACAGTTCTAAATGTCTTTCAACATGATCACTAAGAAGACCTAGTTGGATTTTTCCCCAGAATTCATTTGGTTGTCATTCAGTTTTATAAATGGCTCACACGAGCCTTACAGTTCATGCATTCATTTGGTTATTCAACCCTATTTCCTGACCACAATATGTGAATTAAAGAATACCAAGAGATTGGGAAGAAAGGAAAAGGGGAGAGAGGGAGGGAAGAAGAAAGGGAGGAAGAAAGAAAAAGGAAAGGAAGGAAGGAGAGAAGAGGGAGAGAGACAGGTTGAAAGAAAGGGATCAAAGTATGTGTGATGGTAATCATGGAAAGTTATGTCCTTTTTGTGTTTACTTATGTGCCCTTTGGTGGTGAAGTCTCACTATATAGCCCAATGTTGGTTGGAACGCCCAGTCTCCTCCTTCTTCTCCAGAGTGCTGAGATTATAGGTATATACTGCCATACCAACATTGTTGGGTTTGGGGCGGGGAGAGGGGGGGAGGAGGGTCGGTCATGAGGCTTGAACTCGGGGCCTGGGCACTGTCCCTGAGCTCTTTTTGCTCAAGGCTAGTGTTCTACCACTTTAAGCAACAGTGCCATTTCCAGTTTTCTGGTGGTTAATTGGAGATAAGAGTCTAGACTTTCCTGCCCAGGCTGGCTTTGAACCATGATCCTCAGATCTCAGTCTCCTGAGTAGCTAGGATTACAGACATGAACCATCAGTGCCCAGCCCAAGTGTACATTTAAAGCTAATTCCTAGTAGAGCTGGGCGGGGATATTTCCTCACCTCAGGCCTCAGAAGCAGAATTCAGGAGAGCAAAACCAGAGACAGGAAGCTCCATCCTTACTGATCACTAATGAACAGACAAGAGAGGACCAGAGAGTGGCAATGCCAATGCCGATGATGATGCTAGTGACCGATCATGATGACAATGGTGATATGTGGAGATTTGTACCAAACACTTAAAAATGTGCCTGATAGTGTTCCCATTTCATCTTCCCCATTAAGCTGTGGGATTGGTACTCAGCCCTCCAGGCAACAGACAAAGCAACTAAAGCTACACTATGTTGTACTCCTTGTCCACTGGCATCCACTATGGCTTGTATTAGGTTCCCTCAAAGTCCTAAAGTCCTAACCCCCACTACCTCAGAATGTAATTTTTTCTTTGCTTCTCCCCTACCCCTATGGTTGTGGGGCTTGAATTCTGGGCCTGGGCGCTGTCCCTCAGCTCTTCAGCTCAAGGCTAATGCTCTATCATTTGAGCCACAGCACCACTTCTGGTTTTCTGGTGGTTAATTGGGGATAAGAGTCCCACAGACTGTCCTGCCCAGGCTGGCTTTGAACTGCTTTCCTCAGATCTCAGCCTCCTGAGTAGCTAGGATTACAGGAGTGAGAGACCAGCACGTGGCTTTCTTTGCTTTTCTTGAAACAGCATCTCTCAGGATAGCCCAAGCTGGTCTTGAGCTCTAGATCTTCTGCCTCAGCCTCTCAGGCACTGGGATTACAGAGGTGTACTACCATACCAGACTTAGAATGTACTCTTGTCACCAGTATACTTACTGTCTATGCCACCTGGCTGAATTCCAGACCCATCCTACTCTAGTTTATCTTTGAGAAGAAAGATCAGCAGCCCCTCTTCATATGGGTTACCTGAAATCAGTTGCATTTAAGATGGCTTTACCAGAGTGACCCCCTCATCACAATCCACCTGCACCCTGAAGGACCCTCCGAGCCCTAGAGTGGACTTGGCCTGACATCGCCATAAAATTAGGCATGCTGGGCTGGGAATGTGGCTTAGTGGTAGAGTGCTTGCCTAGCATGCATGAAGCCCTGGATTTGATTCCTCAGTACCATATACACAGAAAAAGCCAGAAGTGGCTCAAGTGGTAGAGTGCTAGCCTTGAGCAAAAGAAGCTCAGGGACAGTTCCCCAGGCCCTGAGTTCAAGCCCTAGGACTGGCAAAAAAAAAAAAAAAAAAAGGGCATGCTAGGTAGAACCCTTTATACCAGTATTTAAAGATATACCAGTATTTAAAAATAACTATAAAAAGGAGCAAAAATAAAGATGGCACCTTAATTTCCCCAACGCTTCCTCCCATTCCCAGAACAGCCATGAATCTTCCTCCCCTTCATTAGCCTGCCCCTTCTCCTCTTTCCCTGCATCGTGAATCTTCAACTTCCCCGGCTTCCAAGGGTTGAGAAGCTGATCTGTGAGTCTGTTTCCTTGTTTTCCCTGTTCTTTGCCTGAGAACAATCTTTCCTTCCGGCTCCATGGGTGCATTACTTCGGCCATCATGAAAAAAGAGCCTAGTTTGGGTCAAAATAGAAACTCTCATTTGGGGACAGGATCTTTACAGACGTAATGAGCGGGGAAATGAGGTCTGTCCTAATAAATCCCCTAGGACTGGATTCTAAAAAGGTGGATTTGGAGACTGGCCCACAGGAAGAGAACATGAGAGGCCCAGGAATCTACCACCAATTACAGGGAAGGCTGGGACACATTCCTAATTCAAGATCCTCAGAAGGAACCAGCCCAAACACCTTCATTTCCAAGCCCCAGAACTGTGAGACGACAGATTTGTCTCAGCCTCCTGAGCACCCGCTGGCCAACAGGGCCCAGTGGAATCACTCACATCCTGCGCACACCTGGCTGGGGCCTGAAGTCCCTTTTCGCAGCAGATCTAAAGCCATGGAAGGTGAGAGCGGTCTCCATGTCACCCCCTAGCCACATCTCCTGACTTGCCCTCTTGCAGGGCTCCTCGGGCTACTGACAAAGGCCCCACTTCCCACAGTCCTTTCCCCACCCTGAACTCTCTGGACACCTTGTTCTGGAAAGATGACCTCCTGCCCCCTCTGCCTGTAACAGCTGTCTACACAACACAGGGTCTGCTGGTCCTCCCACACTCCCACACACACACCCAAGGCCGGAAGACAGCACACATGTGTTTCCTGTTCCCACTTGCTGCTTCTAGATTCGTCTTCCTCTGCTATCCCCAGCAGCTCCCATGGCCACAGGCCCTCTTTCTGGACCTTCCTTACCACCATGGAGGTCTTTGAACCCAAGATAATTCAACATTCAGGGAAGGAACCATGCAACGTGCCAGGTTCAAAGTTCCTCAGCCACCAGGACTTTCACCTCCATTCCATCTGCCCAAGGTCATGCGTGCCACACCCGGAACTGCTCTGCTGCTGATGGCATGAACGGTAACCTTTGCCCTTTGACCTCTCCCACTTCCTCCCCTTCACCAGCCCAGTTCTCTGTCTTTCTCTGACTTCTTCATTCCCGGGAGTCTTGAACTTTTGCCTACCCTAATCAGAGTTCTTCCTTCCTCTCCCCTGACTTCTTCCCTCACCCTGGAAGTGATTGCAGGGCTGCCAGTGATCTCCTTAAATCCTTAACCCTTTTCTGTCTAGTGCTTTCCCATCAGTCATGATTCAAACTCAGTTCAAAAATCATCTTTCAAGAGAGAATTCTACATATATGCTGCTCCTCGCCCCCCTCCCCACCCCACCAAGTCCTGGGGCTTCACCTCTGGATTTGGGTACTATCCCAGAGCTCCTTTTTACTCAAGACTAACACTCTACCACGTGAGCCACTGAGGCGCCACTTCTGGCTTTTTCTGTAATTAGAGGTAAGAGTCTCGCAGACTTTCCTGCCCAGGCTGGCTTCTAACTGCCATCCTCAGATCTCAGCCTCCCCTTGGGTAGCTAGGATAACAGGTGTGAGCCACTGGTGCCCAGTTTTGTGTGTTTTTTCTTGTTTGTTTTTTTTGGTTGGTCATGGGGCTTGAACTCTGGGCCTGGGTGCTGTCCCTGCACTCTTCAGCTCAAGGTGAGCGCTCTACCACTTGAGCCACAGCGCCACTTCCAGTTTTCTAGTGGTATTAGAGATAAGAGTCTCACGGACTTTCCTGCCTGGGCTGGCTTTGAACCAAGATCCTCAGATCTCAGCCTCCTGAGTAACTAGGATTACAGGTGTGAGCCACCAGCGCCCGGCTTGAATTTTTTTTATGAAAGAAGATATAAGAAATTGGGACCGGGAACTGGTGGTTCACACCTGTAATCCTAGCTGGCCTTGAACTGTAGATCCTCCTGCCTTGGCCTCTCAGCCACTGGGATTACAAAAGTATCCAACCATACCACACTCAGAATGTACTCTTGTCACCAGTATATTTACTGCCCAGGCCACCTGTCTGAATTCCTGACCCATCCTATTCAAGTTTATCTTTGAGGAGAAAGGCTAGAAGCCCCTCCTCACATGGGTTACCTGAAATCGGTTGGATTTAAGATGACTGCCAGAGTGACCCCTCCCCCCCCAACCCAACCCCAAGCGTCATCACAATCCAAGGCAGACTGGGAAGTTTGCAGTTTGAAGCAGAAAAGTCCAGAATACTCCATCTCTAACTGACCAGCGGGAATAAAAAGTCAGGCTGGAGGTATGTGTGCAACCGCCATGAGCAAAAAAAGCTGAATGAAAGCTCCAGGCTGTGAATGGGCAATGCCTCACTGCTTTTCCTGGCCTCCGTGGGGATGGGGCAGTGCCCGGCAGGACTTACAAGGCCTGGTCGGTGCACATCAGGCCCAGGGGTTCTGTATCTGGTTATCACAACTGCTAATTCAAGCGAATTCTAATTTAAACTGCCCCACGCAATGCTCTCGCTTTTGAAAATTAAGTTAAAATTCATATACCATAAACCCCACCACTTTAATTATCTCAGAGCCAGGGGACCATTACCACGACTTCCTTGGTAGGGAGATTACTGTAGGTGAACTGAAATTTGACTTGTTACCTGCATATCCCGGCAATTTGGTTTATAGGTTTATATCCTACCCTCACACTCCAATAGTTTCCAGTCCCCTCTGTGTGTGTGTGTGTGTGTGTGTGTGTGTGTGTGTGTGTGTGTGTGTGGTTAACTGGAGATAAATTCCTGCCCAGGCTGGCTTCAAAATGATATCTTCTCAGATCTCCACCTCCTGAGTAGCTAGGATTACAGAGGTGAGACACAAACACCCAGCTTGGCCTTCATTCTTTTTTTTCAGGACAGGACAAAAGACAACTCTGCCAGATCATGTATGTACTTCACCAGATCATGTTTGGCAGATGGCATTTCTTGAGCTGTTCAAAGTATTTGCTGGTATCACCCAGCCTTGTCTTCTCCTTGCCAGCCACAAGAGGGAGACATTGGGTCTGTTTGGGCTCACACAAGTTCTCCAAGCAGGGCAAAGGAGGATGGCGCTAGTGCCACATTTTGAGAACTACCAGTGAGTCTGGTAGGGAAGTCTGGCTAGGACTGAATAATTCCCTACTATAGGGGCTGAGCTTTGTTTTGTAGGGTTTTGTTTTGTTATGGCTTTGGTTTTTGGTTTTCAGTTTTTTGTTTTTGGTGATAAAGACCTACTAGTACCTCCCTGTTACCTGTGACAACTAAAGATGTCTCCAGCCAATGCCCCCTGTCCCCAGGGACAATGCCATCCCTAACTGAGACTTTGGCTTTTGTGACAAGCCACTGTCGCATCCTCCTACCAGGGCCCTGTGTGCTTTGATTTCCACCCTCTGTTTCTGAGATTACATTTCCTAAAACCTGAGACTTCACTACTTTATGCTCTGCTCTTTTGAAATATTGATCAATGAACAGAATGAGTAAATTCCAACTAAATTTTTAATGGAAAAAATGTGACACCAGTAATTTCCTCCTTCACATCCACCTCCGCAATCCTTTATTTATTACTGGGACATCTTTCTTGGGCCACCTGGAGGCACTGTTTCCTTCCACTGTATGACATAAATACCCAAGGCAGCACAAGGGAGGCCCAGACACTGTATTCCACAAGGCCTGCTCCAACTAGCCCCTGAGTTTCAGCTCTGACAGAGCTTGACACAGGGGCCCGTGTCACCTTTGAAAGGTCACCTACTCCTCAAAAGACCCAAAGTCACAACCTAAAATGGTGAGGGTTTAGGCCAGGAATAATAGTGCATAGTTGAAATCTCAGAGGGGACTGTGGACTCAAAAGGCTGAAATAGCGATGTCAAAGAAGGCCAGGCCAACATGGGGTATATAGTAAGAAGAAAGGAAAGAAAGAAGGTGAAAGGGAGGGAGGGACGGAGGAAGGAAGAAAGGAAGGAAGAAAGGGAGGGAGGAAGGAAGGAAGGAGGGAGGGAAGGAAGAAAGGGAAGAAGGAAGGAAGGAAGGGAGGGAGGAAGGAAGGAAGGAGGGAGGAAGGAAGGAAGGAGGGAGGAAGGGAAGAAGGGAGAGTGGATAGAAGAGAAAAGAAAAAGGAAAGATTATTTTATTTATTTATTTATTTGTTGCTTTTTGGTCAGTTGTGGGACTTGGAATCAGGGCCTGGGCACTGTCCCTGAGCTCTTAAACTCAAGGTTAGCATTCTACCACTTTGAGCCACAGAGCCACGTACAGCTTTCTGGTGGTTCACTGGAGATAAGAGTCTCAAGGACTTTCCTGCCAGAGCTGGCTTTGAACCATGATCCTCAGATCTCAGTTTTCTGAGTAGCTAAGATTACAGTGTGAGCCATGGTGGAAAGATTTTTGATAGCCTCCAAGCCTGGCTCTGAAACCAGTGTCAAATTTCTATGTCGCTACCTCCTGCCATAAGAGCTACCCTAGAGATAGGATGAAGGGTCTGTGACTGCTAAACTGCAGGGAGCCCTCTCAATCATCACACCCTTCTCTACTAGTTGTCCCTAAAGGGAAGGAGAGAATGAACATCAAGAAAGCTCAGTACCCAGATCAGCTGCAGACAGGACACTCAGGAAGGTAATGGGCAGGTCCCCCATGGGTTTGTTTCTGCTCTTCTGTGGCCAGAGTGGCCTGGTCATATGAAGACATTCCTCAGAACCAGTCCCTGCTTCAGGCAGTGAGTCAGCTCAGCCCAGCAACTCTAATTCCATGCTTATTCACAAATCCGAATTTGAGTACAATAGGGCACAGCTTTAAGTAAGAGTTCTGAGAAACCCTCCCGCCTAGGACGCACTCATCCCCATCCATGGTGGCTATTCCATTAGTCACAGACAGCATCTGGCCCAGCTCCCTTGTCTTCCCTCTTTATGTCTCTCCAGACATTTTATCAAACAGACACTGAGTCAGAATAAGTAGGTTTAGCAATTAAAATCTGTGTGGGGGCTGCCTTGAGAAGCGTTTGGTGGATTTGGAAATAAATATTCCTCCGATGCGAATCAAACATGCATTGCAAAACCTTGAATGGAATATTCATGAAGACCCACCAGAGCCCAGCTCTCCTGTCATAATCCCATCCTTCAACAGGCCGCATAATGCAGGACTTGAATTTGCTTGCAGGGTGAGCTGAGTAACTTAGAATGGAATTGTCTCCAGGTAAAGAGAGCAATGAGCCTGTCAAAGGAAGCATCTACCCGGTTCAGAATAAAGGAATTTCTACCAGGAACCTTGTTCAGACAAGCATACCCCCAGACAATGGCCCCGTGCACTCAACCCAATGTGTTAGTGCAAAACAATCAGGTGGTCTGTGCACACCCAGTTTCCTGCCCTTCATCTCTGGAAAGAAGTGAGGCCTGAAGCTCAAAGAGACAAATGGTACATTTTCTCTCATATGAGGAAGCTAGATCTAAAATACACTGGGACATATGAACTTACACAGGTCTCTAGGCATTCACATACAGTGGGACCGAAGGAGGATACTCTTGGGAGAGAAACAGAAAGACACAATGTCTCTGTGCATCTGGTCATACAAAATGATATTTATTGAAATGATCTTCAGGAAATGAAAACAAGAGGGTTTTTTCCTTTTAGTTTGTTATTGTTTTCTTTCCTTTTCGTTCTATTTGTTCCTTTATCTGTCTTGGGGAGCATAAGTGGGGGCACAGAAATGAAGGAACCAAAAGTAAATAAGTGCAGCAGTGGTACTCACTGGACACGGTGTTGAAAATGAACTGTACAGCTTGTGGGTGGGAATGGGAAGAAAAGCTGGAAGGGAGTGATGGAAGGGGTGACATTGTCCAAAAAGAAATGTACTCTTTATCTGACTTAAGTAACTGTAACCCCTCTATGCATCACCTTTAAAATAACAATATACAAAAAGAAAAAGAAAGCTGGGTGCTGGTGGTTCACGCCTGTAATCGCAGCTCCTTAGGAGGCTGGGATCTGAGGATCTCAGTTCAAAGCCAGTCCGGGCAGGAAAGTCCATGAGACTCATATCTCCAATAAACCACCAGAAAACCGGATGTGGCACTGTGGCTCAAGTGGTAGAGTGCTAGCCTTGAACAGAAGAGCTGAGGAACAGTGTCCAGGCCCAGAGTTCAAGCCCCACAACCAAGAAAGAGAGAGAGAGAGAAGGAAGGAAAGAAAGAAAGAAAGAAAGAAAGAAAGAAAGAAAGAAAGAAAGAAGGAAGGAAGGAAGGAAGGACGGAAGTAAGTATGTATAAGGAAGGAAGGAAGGAAGGAAGGAAGGCAGGCAGGCAGGCAGGCAGGCAGGCAGGCAGGCAGGCAGGCAGGCAGGCCTGGGATGGCTTTGTGTTTGTAGAAGCCAGAGGGGGGGGACCCCATAGCACTTTGTCTCAGTGGGAGATGGGAGGAAAAGCCAGCAGTGGGTGTTGCTGGGTTTTCTAGCCTGCCACTGGGCCAGGAGCTGATCTTCCAGATGGGTCTCCTTTGTCCATATCAGATCTGTGGCGAGAGCCACCCAGCCTCCTGCATCTCCTGGAGCTTTGACTGGAGATGGTTAGAGCCCCGGCTTACTGCGGCCAAGGGCTGTCTTCCATCTCCACAACCACCACATAGTAGCACTCATTTACTAAGTTCCTGGATTGCAGGCAGCACTTCCCACCCCTCGCAGCTGGTACAAACATCTGCCACCCAGGATCCCTTTTCACACAGGCACGCATACTGGAAGTATCCTTGTGCCTGCCAGATTCTTAACCGGCTGCCCAGCCCTTGTCCCAGAGAGGCCCATGGCAGAATAAGACTGGTCATAAGGGCAAGAAGCACAATATGGCCAAATCATTTCACACTCCAGTCTCCACTAAAGAGCGTGTGTTTTTCTTTCTGGAAGTTCTAAGCCACGCCACAGCTGGCAGCGCATCCTGGCCAAGTTGGACTCTCACCTTAGTGTAATACACCATTCCCATCATAAAAAACAAGTCATTTAAATAGGGATACAGGTGGACCCATTGCAACAATGAGAAGTACAAGTTGTCATGTCGAAAACAAACTTTACAACTTTGGTGGGGGGGCGGGGGGAGGCTGAGAAGGGATGGGAAGGGTAAACAAAGGAGGAGGCTACAATGCTTGATAAGAAATGTACTCATTATCTTGCCCATGTAATTGTAACCCCTCTGTACACTATTTTCACAATTTAAAAAAAAAATAGCAGTGAGCACCATAGTGGCTCACGCCTATAATCATAGCTACTCAGGAAACTGAGATCTGAGGATCTGAGCCAGTCTGGGCAAGAAAGTCCGTGAGACTCTTATCTCCACTAAACTACTAAAAAAGTTGGAGGAGGAGCTGTGGCTCAAGTGGTAGGTAGCACATTAATCTTGAGTAAAAGAGGCGCAGAGACAGCGCTCAAGCCCTGAGTTCAAGCCCTAGGACTGGCACAAAAGAATGGGGGGCGGGGAGGAAAGGAAGGAGAGAGGAAGGGAGGCAGGCGGGCAATGCACATCCACACATTTCCTTTTGTAGGACTCTCCTACCTAGGTTTGTTGAGTGCTTAACTTTTCAAGGTAGGAGTTTACTCTGTATCCTAAGCTGGCTTCAAATGAGGCTTCTGCCTCAGCCTCCTGACGGTTGGTATTGCAGAAGTGTACCACCACACCTAACCAGTTCTTAACAGTTTTAAGTCACAGACTCAGAAGCCAGTCAAGACTCTTTGCCCAGAACAATGCATTTTCCTATACAACCGACAGCAACGTTTCAGGGCCTTGGAGAGAAAGTCTATAAACCACCCACAGGACCCTTGAAAACCTCCTCCCCAGCCACTGAGTTTTAAAGCAAGAGGCCATTTCTCCCTCACATGACTACTGCTCACCTGCTCCAAGCACCAGGTAACCTCAGGCAAATCACCTCTGCGCTGGGCTAAACAGCAGTGTTCCCTAGACTGGCCATAGGTGCAGCAGGAACGTTCTGGCTCACCCACCTGTGTGCTCACATCAACAGAACCTCTCAGCAGTGGTTCCTACAGGCCTGGCCCCAGGCTGTCTGTCCTTCTACTCCTTGGCATCCTCATCCAGGCTCACTATCTCCAATTTTAAAGGTGAGGATAGACTTCGAGGTTCGGAGAAGGTGCTGCCAGAGGGCCCATTGATTGTAGCAGGCAGGCCATGTCAGCCTGAGAAAATACCTTTCTCTAAACTCGTCAGAACAGGTTCACATCACAGAATGCTCTGGTTAACTCTGCTTGCAAACCAGAATGGCCTGCATTTTCAGTTGCCTTTGACTCCACTTCAGAGATGCGTACAAGCCTACATCTTTCAGGAGGGCCACTATTTCTGGATTGGTAATGAACTACAGAAAGACTCAGACTTCAGGCTAGGTGCCATGGCTCAGGCCTGTAATCCTAGCTACTCAGGAGTATAGCACCTGCCTAGAAAGCCTAGGTTCAAAACCCCAGTAGTGCACAAAAAAAAAATTAAGGAGGAAGCCTCCATTCCTTATAGGAATAGGATGTGTTTGATGAGCAATGACAAAAGTTTAGCTACATGTGGACATTGATCCTTGACTGGCCATTAGCCTACGCAGTGTCATGTGAACTTAGCAGATGGACACCCAAATTTGAAAATCAGTTACCACCAAGCTTGGTGAGGTCCTTAGACAAATAAATGAACACATGGACAAATGTCAAGATGCTTAGCCCATGCTAAGCCCTGAAGATAGCAAGGAGAAAGCAGGCCAGGCCCAGTGGACAATGAACATGCCACCTTTGGGAAAAGACAGGAAAGCATGTGATAGCAATGTCATAACCACTTACCAGTGAAGTGACAGAGATGCCAGGGGCCAGGAAGCAGGAAGTAAGAGGGGGAGGGGTAAGGCAGAGCTCCGAGGACTGTCTCAGGGAAGAATGAAATCTCTTCATGTTCACGAAGGCATGTGGACAGAGACCCAGAGCCAATGCCCCCTAAGGTGCCAGCCAGCCAGGAAGACATGCAGGGTGGGAGCCAGCACATGGACAGCAGTGTCCCGGTGAGAAAGGCCTTTGCCATCTATGAAGAGCCACCAGGAGGTACTGGGTAGTGAAAAATGGACTTGATCCCATCCGTACTGTAGGAAGACAGCTGTGACCGTGGCAGGACAGGTAGAGTCTGAGTCTCAGAGGAACCAGAAGCCAGAAGTGAGATAGGAAGCCTGTGGACTGATTTAAGCCAAGGAGGAGCAGGAGGATTTGGTCCGGTCTTAGACGGCCTTCATGAATGAGCATTCACATAGAAAGCCAGCAGAGAGTGAAACCATCTGATGGTGAAAGACAAGGGCAAAAGCAGAAAAAGAAATACCTGCATGGTTCCTGCACTGACAGTGGTCCCTCATGTGAGAAGCTGGTCAGAGAGAAGGCTGGTTTGGGGAAGAGACACTGAGATTAGAAGCTGCACCTGGGACAGGCTGGTTTGGGATGACCAGAATAAATCCACACGTCATCTGCAAGTGGGGGCTTTGGAGGGCTATGCGCATCAAGCATGGATGGAAAGAAACATTAGAAAGGGAGAGAAGCTTAGAACAGTACAATTTCAAAAGAGCTCAAGAAAAACAGAACTAGCAAAGGAGACTGCGTCTGACCACCAAGTATGGGCTGTGCCCAAGACACTTTCCAAGAAGTGGTCAAAACCAAATGGTGGTAGAGACATGAAAACCATCTCCAAAAGGAAATCCCTTGACCAAGCATACAGAAACACCAGAAGCCTGTGGCTCAGGTCTATAATCCCAGCTGCTCCAGAGCAAGCCAGCCCAGGCAGGAAAGTCTGTGAGACAACATTTCCAATGAACTAACAAAAAAATTGGGGCTGGAGATATGGTTCAGGAAGTTGAGTGCTAGCCAAGCAAGCAAGCTGAGTCAAGTCTCTGAGTTCAAACAAGTGTACTGTCACAGAGAGAGAGAGAGAAAGAAAGAGAGAGAGAGAGAGGGAGGAAGAGGGAGAGGGAGAGAGGGAGGGAGAGGGGGAGAGGAAGGGGAGAGGAGAGGAGAACAAAGCACAGAAGAGGCCCCAAATTAACTTTTCATATTTAAGATAAACTCAAGGGACGCTGGCAGCAGTTCATACTACTCTTGAATAACTTAAATAAATGGTAACAGGAGAGGTCAGTCACCTTCATCATAGAACTTCCACTTTCCTGGAAGAATGTGGGGAAGGTGGCAGAGATACTGCCATTGTGAACTTGGGTAACACCTGGTTGAAGGTTTTGGAACGCAGCATCTGTGGCAGCACAAGTGAAGATTTCCCACACTACCTGACCAACAAGTAACCCCAAGTCAGGAAAGAAACTTCCAAAAGCTAGAATACTCTTTTTTAATTAAATATATTTTTTATTGTAAAGATACTATAGAAAGGGGTTACAATGAGTAAGGTAATGAGTGCATTTCCTATCGAGCATTGTTACCCCCTCCTTTGTTTTTCCCCTACCATATCTCTTCCCTCCCCATCTCCTCCCTCCCCGCCTCCCAGCTAGAATACTTTTTAGCCCAGCTACTCCATGGACACAGACCAATCATATAAATATCAATAGCCTCGAACATCCACAAAAACTTGTCTATGGGTATGTCCCTAGGCCACATCTTGGAAGCAATATAAATAGCTAACAACAAGTAGTCAGGTAAACACATTATAATACTTGCCAATGGATACAATACCGCAAACCAGTTTAGCTATCACTTAGATGGTTATTTGACCACCTAGAAAAATGTTCACCATGTATTATTTAAATTTAAAAATAAGAATATTGCTGGTGACTGATGCCCATAATCCTAGCTACTTAGGGGGTTGAGATCTGAGGATCCTGATTTGAAGTCAGTCTGGGCAGAAAAGCAAAAAGCTGGAAGTGGAGCTGTGGCTCAAATGGTAGAGTGCCAGCTTTGAACATAAAAGCTAAGCAAGAGCATAAGGTCCTGAGTTCTAGCCCCACCACTGGCACAAAAATAAAATAAGATATAAAATGGGATAAACTAATAGAATAAAACAATAAAAAGAAAAATTACCAATTTGCTAAGCATGTGTCTGAAGTACAAAGCTTCTTTGGTTTGTTTCATGTAAACAGTTCAAAGCAAATGCTCATATTTCTTAAGTCCTCCCCAGTACCACATACTCACATGCACTGGTTTTGCTTTGTTTAGTTCTGGCCCTTGGGCTTGAACTCGGGGCCTGGGCATTGTCGAGCTTTTTAGCTCAAAGCTAGCACTCTCCCATTTGAGCCACATCTCCAGTTCCAGCTTCTGTGATGCATAATTTTAGAGGATAAGAGTCTCAAGGACTTTCCTGCCTAGGCTGGATTAGAACCACAATCCTCAGATCTCAGCCTCCTTTATAAATAGGATTACAGGCACGCGCCAGCTCCTCTTCCTGTTTAATGTCAATAATAAACACCGGTTTGCATGCCGACTTCCCACATTCCACGTGGGCTCCATTATGGCAGGTGCTACTCCACTATCTGCTTCACTTCTAGATCTGCCTCCCAACCACCAAAGCAGCACAGCCATGGCTCCTTAGAAACTTTAATGATGCTGGTAAAAGGCTGATTTCAAGATGGACCTCTCAGAAAACTCCATCAATAGGGTCCTTCTTGGCCCAAGATTAGTCTCTAGTTTTACAGAATCAGAAACTCAGTTTGTTGTTGATGTGTGTGGTGCTGACAAACACTCTACCACTGAGCTATACCCTCAGCCCATAGAAATTAAGCTTTATCAGACTTTATCTATAAGCATTGAGAAAGGTGGGGGGGGGGCGTGAGGATTAGAACAGAAGGTAAAGTTGAGGAAACCAGGACAGAGAAAGACCTTTTTTTTTCCCTCCTTGTCCATTCAAGGTAGAATCCAGCACTGCAGATGACCAAATTTCAAGAGGCAAAACAAACCTTCAGCTGCTGTCTCCTCTCTTGAGGAGGACAAAAGGGATTCAGGCTCCTTGGTCTAGGCAGCCATGTGTCTTTGGGTCAGGTGGCTGCATGAGTCCGGGCTCAGAGAATTCCTTAGGGGTCCTGAAAGATACTCAGGGAAACAGGGTGGAAGCCAGCCTCGAGACTGGTCAGTAGACCAGCTACACAAAGTGTGGAGAGGCTGTCCCCGGTGAGCCCCAGGACACTCAAAACCCCCACCAAACCATTTCCAGCCCCACACGATACAGCTACATCCTCAGGGCCTCTTAGATTCTGACCCAAACCCCTTGAGCCTGCAGTAGTTATTACCCACAGCTGGGTGGGGATGAATCAGAAGCCATCAGGCAAAGCTGAAGTGCATCCTGCTAGTCACTTTCAGGATCACTACACATAATAAGAAGCCAGTTGATCGTGAGAAGAGCCTTGTCACTTACAGCAGGCAAGCCTTTGATATTTCCTCCAAGTGGCTGGATGGGCAGAGTCCTAGGGGATCTAGCTAGTCCTACTCGAGGTCATCTGTAGCCTCACACCTTAGCCAAGCCACGAACCCCAGGTCTTGATTGTTGATCCAGAAAATTCTAACCTTTAGATCTCATTCCTGGACCTAAGCACAAAACCCACCCTTCCTGTATTTCTGCCAGTCACAACTCAATTCTCTGTTTCCCCAGGCCTTCATTAGCAGGCTTTGCTTTCCCAGCTTCTCAGATGGTTTTCCTTTGGTTACTTTGTACGCTGGATAACTCCTAATTACCTAAGAAGGTCTCTTTCATTTCACCAGTAAACTGTCCTGAAAAGAGAGATGAACACTCAGGTAGTTTCATATAAGCATGTTACCCCCAGTCAGCTATAATTTGTGGGCTCCCATGATCATTGCTGAGTCAATATTTATTAAGCACTCCTATTCCTTACATAGTACTAGACACAGCGGACAAACATATCGATAACAGGTTTCCACATGTTTCCTAGGAAGGGGTTTCTGGTCTAGAAAGGGAGCCAATAAAATGCTGAGCCAACTGGGGAAACAGAGGCTGAGGAGAGGCTGAAGGGTTTGAGAATAGTCTGGACTACGTAGTGACTTAGAAATCTGCCTGGGCTACATATTCAGACCCAGTCTCAGAAAGAGAGGGGAGAGAAGGAGGGGAGGGAGGAAGAAAGAAAGAGAGAGGAAGAGAAGAGGGAGGGTATAGAGGGTATAAAGGGTATAGAGGAGAGAAGGTATAGAAGGGGAGGAGAAGGGAGGGAAGGGGAGGACAGAGGGAAGAGGAGGGAAGAAGAGGGGAAGGGAAGATAAGAGGGGAGAGGAGAAGAGCAGTGGTGAAGGGAGAGGGGGAGAGGGCAGGGGAGAGGAGGGGAGATGAGGATTTGAGGGAACAGTGAATGGGTTTCTGAGTGGAGCAAATGGAGGCAGCAGAGGTCTGAGTAAAGGGTGAGTCACAGGAGATACAGCAGCTCGGGGGCTAAAGCTAGAAAGAGATCTGAGTTATACTGAGTTCACCAATTTTTGGACACATTTTTCCCAGTTTCACATCTAAATACGTATGTGTCATGCAGTGATTGCTGGCTGGGTAGGTGGGTGATCATGGCGTCGTCGTCACTGCCCGACACGCCACACACACACAGTCAGGAGGCCATCAGCATTCACACCGCAGAATGGGTGTTGTGGCTGGGGAGAAAAGTTCAGGGCCAACAACGGAGCACCCTTTTTTTTCCCCCAGTCATGGGCCTGAACTCTGGGCCTGGGCACTGTCCCTCAGCTCTTCTGATCAAGGCTAGCGCTCTACCACTTGAGCCACAGTGTCACTTCAGGCTTTTTTTTTCTGCTTATGTGGTGCTCAGGAATTGAACCCAGGGCCTCAGGGCATACAAGGCAAGTGCTCTACCGCTGAGCCACCTTCCCAGCCCCCCCTTTTTTTGTAATGCCAATGATGATTTTATATTTTTGTACATTTTTTATTGTAAAAATACTTTACAGAGGGGTTACAGTTACATGAGCAAGGTAAAGAGTTTCCTATGGAACATTGTTGCTCCTCCTTTGTTTTTCCCCTACCATCCCTTCCCTCCCACCTCCACAACTACCCTTTCCCCACCAAAGTTGTAAAGTTTTTTTTCAACATAGTGTCTTGTACATCTCATTGTTACAATGGGTCAACCTGTATCCCCATTTAAGCATTTTGTTTTTTTCCCTTCCCCTCCCCGTATTAGAGAAGTATATATACAAGATGCAGGGCACCAACATCAAAACAGTGAAAACAGATGGAGCACTCTTAAGAAAAGCCAGGTACCCTGGGAAGGTAGATCAGTGATAGAGTGCTTGCCTTGCATGCATGAGAACCTGGGTTTGATTCCTCAGCACCCCATAAGCAGAAAAAGCCAAAAATGGTGCTGTGGCTCAAGTGGTAGAGCACTAGCCTTGAGCTGAAGAGCTGTGGGACAGCGCCCAGGCCCAGAGTTCAGGCCCATGACCGGCAAAAAAAGAAAGAAAGAAAGAAAGAAAGAAAGAAAGAAAGAAAGAAAGAAAGAAAGAAAGAAAGAAAGAAAGAAAGAA
>NW_012267279.1:5165431-5190287 GCF_000151885.1 Dipodomys ordii | reverse complement strand
GAAAGAAAGAAAGAAAGAAAGAAAGAAAGAAAGAAAGAAAGAAAGGAAGGAAGGAAGGAAGGAAGGAAGGAAGGAAGGCAGGCTAGGTACCAGTGGCTCACTCCTGTAGTAATCTTAGCTATTCAGAAGGCTGAGATCAAGCTCAAGGACAGTGCCCAGGCCCTGGGTTCAAGCCCCAGAACAGGTACCCTCCACACACACACCCAAAAACAGAGAGAGGAGGAGAGGGAAGGTGGAGGAAGTGGAGGGGAGGGACTGCCTCCCAAGGCACAGAGTATGGCACTATGAGGAAACCAGAATTGAAAAGTGATGACAGCCCTGGGGGTGTATGTAGCTCAAGTGGTAGCATACTTGCCTGGAACACAGGAGGCCCTGGGTTTGATTCCCAGCATCACACACACCAAAAAGAGGACTAAAAGATGAAAACACTCTGCAATTGCATCACAGTGATGTTTGCCCAAATTTGAGGTTGAACCACTGAGTTGTCTACTTGAAAATAGGGAGTATTTTATGATGCAGACAAATTCTTCATTTTTAATATAATTATATTGTTATTATTAAGGTATTCTACAATGGGGTTACCATTCCATATGTCAAGTACTGAGTACAGTTCTTGTTGGACAATGTCAACTCTTCCTTCTCTTTCCCCCAGTTTCCCCCTCCCATCCCAGCCCACAAGTTGCATAGTTCATTTTTTAGGTATTTTGGACCTTTTTTTGTTGTTGTCATTTGTCATGGGGTTTGAACTCTGGGCCTGGGCACTGTCACTGAGCTCTTTAGCTCAAGGCAAGCACTCTACCACAGCACTACTTCCAGTTTTCTGGTGGTAAATTGGAGATAAGAGTCTCACAGACTTTCCTGCCTGGGCTGGCTTTGAACTGTGATCTTCAGATCTCAGCCTCCTGAGTAGCTAGGATTATAAGCATGAGCCACCAATGCCTGGCTATGGGGACCAAATTTTTTAAGTGGGAAGAAATTTTGGGAAGATCAGAAACACCCTGGAGGTGAACATTGTGGTGGTTGTAGAATGATACAAGGGTGCTAATATCACCAAAATGTCCACTTTGGTTAAAATGCTACATTTTATGTTACATAAATTTTATCACAATTTTAAAATGCAGGTATTTATATACATGCATTGATCCAATTGTTGAACTAGGTAAACTGGAATAAAAATTGTACTTCAAACAAACAAAATGGAGGGGGCTTTTTCTCACCTACTCCCCAAACCATGCAACAGTGAAATCTTTGTTTCAGCAGTATGATGAAAATCATGTCTGTGTATCAGGTTATTTAAGAGTTAAAGTGGAAGCTGGGCTCGGGTGGCTCATACCTGTAATCCTAGCTACTTGGGAGGTTGAAATCTGAGGATCACAGTGCAAAGCAGGAAAGTCTGTGAGACTCTTATCTCTACTTACCCAGCAAAAAAAATCAGAAGTAGAGTTGTGACTCAAAGTGGTAGACTCAAACAGACAAGCCCTGGGACAGCACCCAAACCTAAGTTCAAGCCCATAATGAAAAAAAAAAGTTAAAGTGAAAAGTTGTAAAGTTAATAAACGATAAGTGAATCATTACCAAACTCCCAAGACAGCAACAGAAGAGATGGATGCCAACTATACCCTCAAATTCTACGTTGGCTACCA
Source organism: Dipodomys ordii (assembly GCF_000151885.1). Classification (NCBI taxonomy): domain Eukaryota; kingdom Metazoa; phylum Chordata; class Mammalia; order Rodentia; family Heteromyidae; genus Dipodomys; species Dipodomys ordii. The sequence goes on along the minus strand of NW_012267279.1, from coordinate 5,188,644 downwards.
TTGCCAAGGACCCACAGAACCCCTACCCTAGAGGTACTTGGAACTACCGAGGAGAGAAGATCTGTCACTCAGAAAACTGACAGCATCTCATATGGCTGTAGCACCAGTCCAAGAGCCTCAAGATGACAACTAAAAACACATGTACTACAAGCTGGTCACAGGCCTGTCTTCTAGAAGAAAAAGATCTCCTCTTGGTCCACACAGCCACCTTGAGACCGCTCCAAAAGGCAAGTGGAAAAAGATCATGTCCTCCTCCGAACTCAAGTGGCAATACTCCTTCTTCCTTTGGGGCCTGGGCATTTACACACTGTTGGCATGGAGCTAGAGTCACCACTAATGACCTGAGACAAATTGCTGAAGCTTCTTTACACCCTTGAAATTGTTCATGTGGAGGAACAGCATTCTGGGCTCTGGGGAAGGCTGTCCTTAGGTTTGATTCCATCAGATTGCAATCTTATTTAACTGTATGTAATCTCTTATTGCCTTTTAGCCATTCATCTCTTAAAGATTATTTTCTGAGCCAGGTACTGGTGACTTACACCTAGCTACTCAAGAGGCTGAGATGTGAATATTGTGGTCGGAAGCCAGCTTGGGCAGGAAAATCAGTGAGACCCTTATCTCCAAATAACCGGTAAAAAGCCAGAAGTAGAACTGTGGTTCAAGTGGTATAGTGTTAGCCTTGAGCAAAAACAAAAAAACCCTCAGAGACAGCACCCAAACCCTGAGGCAGGAGGAGCTTGAATTTCAGGCCAGTTTGAACTACACAGTAAGACCTTTACGCAGGGGGGAAAATAGCTCCATCTTTGATCAGGGACCAAAAAAGCACTCAGGCTCACACAGGCTGCCTCCAAAAGGTGGACTCCAGGAAGACTCAGCGCTTGACTATGTGCTGACACGCACTCCCTCCTCTGAGAGATAGGTTCCTCCCACTGAGTTAGGAAGATAGGAGAGGGTTAGAACAGAACCGCATATTAATTAAGAGTCTGGGCTTGAGAGCCTCAGAGACCTAAATCGCCCTTCTGTCACTTATTAGCTGCATGCCTTTGGGGAACCAATTTAACATCTCTAAGCCTCAGTTTGTCTGCAGAAGGAGGAGAGGAATAAGATCCACTTCACAAGGGTTCTTGGGAAGATTAAGTAGGATAATTCAGTAAACTGCCTAGCACAGTGCATGGCACCTTATGAATACAAATAAGATTATAATGGTGCTGTGCATGAGCTCAAGATGGATGTATTTCAAAAGGCTTCTGTGTGTCTCTAACAGCAAGCACAGCCAGAAGAATAGGAGTGAAGTAGTATCTCTCTCTCTCTCTCTCTACTTTTATATATATATATATATATATATATATATATATATATATATAGGGTCTGGTCATGGGGCCTGAACTCTGGGCCTGGGCGCTGTCCCTCAGTTCTTCAGCTCAAGGCTAGCACTCTACCACTTGAGCCACAGCACCACTTCCAGCTTTTTTCTTTTTGCTTATGTGGTGCTGAGGAATCGAACCCAGGGCCTCATGCATGCAAGGCAAGCGCTCTACCACTGAGCCACCTTCCCAGCCTATTTTTCAATATTTTGAACACAGTCCCCATAAGAAAATACTTCAATCCTGCAACCCAGTGATGAATACAGCATAGACCTAAGACTGAAGCAAAACAAGTTTCACCAAACAATAATTATTGTTACTGTAACAATATTGGGTGAAGGACTTTTGCGTCTTCCATCAGTCCATTTTGATTCGTTTTTTTTTTTTTCCTTTACTTGTGGAATCTTTCAAACCCACAGAATACTTGAAAAGATGGGACAAAAGTACCTTCATGGGGCTGTAAATGTGGCTCAGTGGTAGAGTGCTTGCCTAGCATGCATGAGGCCCTGGGTTCAATTGCTCAGTACCACATAAACAGAAAAAGCCAGAAGTGATGCTGTGGCTCAAGTGGTAGAGTGCTAGCTCAGGGACAGTGCCCAGAACCTGAGTTTAAGCCCCAGGACTGGAAAAAAAAAGTACCTTCACTTAGAATAGGGTCTCTCCATTTCAACATTATTATTTGGGGCTAGATGAGTCATTTATATGTGTATATCTATATCAGAGTCTTGAACTCAGAGGCTAGTGGTGTCACTTAGCTTCTTCTCTTCCTCAAGCATGGTGCTCTACCACTTAAGCCACACCACCACCTCTGGCTTTTTAAAAATATAATTTTGCCAGATGCTGGTGGCTCATGCCTGTAATCCTAGCTACTCAGGAGGCTGAGATCTGAGGATCTTGGTTCAAAGCCAGCCCAGACAGGAAAAGCCGTGAGACTCTTATGTCCAATGAACCACTCAGAAAACTGGAAGTGGCGCTGTGGCTCAAGTGGTAGAATACTAGCCTTGAGCTGAAGAACTGAGGAACAGTGCCCAGGCCCAGAGTTCAAGCCCCATAACTGACAACAAATAAATAAATAAAATTTAAAAATATATAATTTTATTGTTATTGAAGTGTTTTACAGAGGGGTTACCATTTCACAATTCAGATAATACATACATTTCCCTTTTGGACAATGTCACCCCTTCATTCATTTTTCCCTCCCATCCCTGCCCACAAGTTGTATAGTTCCTTTTTCACATAGTGTCTACTGAATACCATGTTTGCATTTGTTCACACTCTCTCCCTTCCTTTCTGCACTCCCCCTGTTGCTCCCCTAAGAAGCAAAAAAAGAAAAAGGAATAAAAAAGCACTCACAAACACCAACACCAATACCAACAACATAAATAAACCCTGTTTCTGTTTCCTGGAATTTATTTTAATATGTAGTATTTTAAGTGTTCAGGAGAGCTAACACCTCGGGGCTCCTCCCCTTACTGGTATCCTCCTTTGGTCTGGCTGTTTATGTGTGAATATCTAGAGTCCTGCATAGGTTGTCATGTCATTCTATATTAGATCTAACTTCCACAGATGAGAGAATACATGTGCTGTTGGTCTCTTTGAGCCTGGCTTTCCTCAGCATGATTTATTCTAGGTCCATCCATACTTCCAGCTTTTTGCTGGTTGGTTGGAGATAAGAGCCTAGGCTGGCTTCATGATTCTCAGATCTCAGCCTCCTGAGTAGCTGGGATTACAGATATGAGCCATCCAGCACCCAACTGGATAAATCTTTGCCAGGGGTGGGGACAGCATCCTGTGCACTGTAGGATACTACAAAGCATCCCGGACCTTTATCTACAGGACATCATTAATCTACCTACTATAGCTGTTTCAAAGAAAAATGTCTCCAGACCTTGTCCAATGTCCCATGGTAGGTGCAACTATTCCCCACAGAGAACCATTGACCTAGATCTACCAAGAGATAGCATTTTCCCATATTACTTCATCATTTGCCCAACACTCACACACTCATGCATACACAGATATACACAGAATGTTTTTTTTTGGTTGAACTATGTAAAAGTAAATTACATCAAGATAGATTGTACTCATAAACTGACATGTTGAATTGAAAAAATAAAACAATTAATGGTAAATTATGGCTTTATTACTTTATAACTTGCCACCTAAATAGTTTATCATGTATCTCCTAAGAAAAAAGACATACTCTCCAGATATTGTAATCCTAGCTTCTATGGGGGTTGAGATCTGAAAATCTGTTTAAAGCCAGCTTGGGCAAGAAAGTCTGTGAGACTCTTATCTCCAATTAACCACCAAAAAGCCAGAAATGGAGGTGTAGTTCAAGTGACAGAGCATCATTCAAATGGAAAAAGCTAAGGGACAGTGCCCAGGTGCTGAGTTCAAGCCTTAAAACTAGCACACACACACACACACACACACACACGGGTGCTGGTGGCTCACACCTGTAACCCTAGCTACTCAGGAGGCTGAGATTTGAGGATCAGGGTTCAAGATCAGCTTGAGCAGGAAAGTTTATGAGACTCTTATTTTCAATTAACTACCAGAAAATAGGAAGTGGGGCTGTGACTCAAAGTGATAGAATGCTAGCCTTGAGTGAAAAAAATAGCTCAGGGACAGGGTCCAGACCCTGAATTCAAGCCTCATGACCAAAAAATAAAAATAAAAAGAATAAAAACATTCTCTTATACAACCCCAACAATATTATTGTACCCCACATTTAACATTAATTCATTAGTCTCTTTTTCCCTTTTCCTTTTATGTTTGTTGTTACTCACTAAATTGGTTTCCACACCCCACTTATGGGTCTCCAGTCTGAGATTAGAGGAGGATTATAGAAGCAAACACATCTCTTTTCCTCCCCCACCCCCCAATTGAAGCAAGCTCACATTTACAGACATCTGACCTACATGCAGGCTGCTTTTCCTTGGCGGCTCCTGCCTGGAGCAGACAAGCCAGCCTTGCCCCACCCTGCAGGGGACCCAGGAGCTCCTCCAGGCGCCAATGGGCACCATGCGGTGTGTGCCCTGGCCTGTCTGCCCAGGGCTGGTGGGGCCTGCCAAGCTGGGTACACAGAGGCTAGACCACATCACAGGCCCAGGCTCGGGTTCAGGCTGAGGCAGGTCGCCCACCCCTTCCCTGTTTGTAAAGTTCCTTTCGTTTACCTGTACTGGCTCCAGTGCAGGTAAAGGAAAGTGGTTACAAGTTGATCCAGAAACTGCCAACAGGCCAGGGCTAAGAGAAACATGAAAGTGAGTGAGTCACTGGCTGTCTTTGATTTTCCTGACCTTATAAATCTGGCCTTTCAATCTAGCATCATGATCCAAACAGCAGAGACTGGAAAATAGCAAAATTGGATGGAGAACGCACCAGCAGAGTTCCCTACCTGGTTCTTTCCCAGTCTGTGAGTCCTGAGACATGCATGCGCGTGCACGCGCGTGCTCGCACGCACACACACACACACACACACACACACACACACACACACACGTCTGGAAAGGTCAGGGAGGGGCAAGAGACAAGAGCTATACCTCAGGTCCCAGTGAGTGCTGCCATTATCCCAGCATGAAGGCCTGTGTGTCGGCCCTTGCTTTTGTCTTCTTATAAAAGCTAGATTTCCTTGAAGTCAGGAGTCTTTCCACTTGGAAGATCAGAGGCAAGGGAGTTAGATCTGCTCCTGCATTTGAAGAGAAAGAATTGACTGCAGCCCGAAAAACTAAGGAGAAACTGCGCAGGACTGACACTGACAGTTCTGTCAAGGAAGCAACGGCCCATCCTCACCCCTCAGAAATGATCAAATACACACTCTCCCAAGTGCCAAGACTGTGGGAGGATTCACCAAAATGAATGGTCCCAGAAGTGAAGAAGATGCTGGGCACTGGTGGCTCATGTCTGTAATCCTAGCTACTCAGGAGATCGGAGGGTCTAGGTTCAAAATCAGCTGGAGCAGAAAAGTCTGTGAGACTCTTGGCTCTAATTAACCAGCAAAAAGCCAGAAGTGGAGGTATGGCTGAAGTGGTAGAGTGATAGCTTTGAATAAAAAAATCAAGCAAGATTGCAAGGCCCTAAATTCAAGCCCCCAGTACTGGGGGAGCAGATATTTAAAGGTGGCTGGTATAATGGAAGCACTCTCCAGGACCTGAGGTTTTTCTCTTGTCTCTTGCCCCTCTCTGACCTTTCCAGCTGGGTGCTGGTGACTCACACCTATAATCCTAGCTACTCGGGAGGCTGAAATCTTAAATTTGTAGTTCAAAGCTAGCCCAGGCGGGAAAGTCTGTGAGACTCCCATCGCCAACTAACCGCCAGAAAACCAGAAGTGAAGCTGTGGCTCAAAGTGGTAGGGCCCTGATTTTCAAGCCCCGTGACTGACCAAAAAACAAAGTCTAGCTCCCCATGAGGGCTTTTGTCCCAGCTTACAGATGGCCAGCTCTGGTTTTCACACAACAGAGAGAAGCAGCGCATGAGGGCAAGAGCCCTAATTCTTGGAGAGTTTCTTTTGATGATAACTGCATTAATCCTATCCTCTTCTAAATCTAATGCTACCCCAGAGGCTGGGGATGGGGGCGGAGGGGGAAGATACTTAAAGGTGGGTGAAGGGCACTGGATCACACATGATTTCCCTTTCAACGACAGCAAATCAACTTTGGTCTACCCCACTATCAGAGGAAAAGCTCCCTGCTGAAGTTTGGATTCCCCAAGGTCTGTGAGGTGAAGTTTACTCCCAGGAGCGGCACCAGTGAGAGGAACCTTTAGGAAGTGGAGCCTAGGGAGAGGTTTGAGGTCACTGGAAGCATGCATGCCCTTGAAGGGGATTGTGGGACACCACTGTGTGTGTGTGTGTGTGTGTGTGTGTGTGTGTGTGTCTGTGTCTGTGTCTGTGTCTGTGTGTGTGTCTGTGTGTGTCTGTGTCTGTGTGTCTGTGTCTGTGTCTGTGTCTGTGTGTCTGTGTGTCTTCCCTCTCACCATCCACCCACATCCTCTGCATTTTCGAGACAGGGTCTTGATATGTTAGCCTGGATGCTTCCAAGTCACAACCCTCCTCCTACCTTAGCCTTCCAAGCGCTGGGATTACAAGTGTGATCATCATACCCAGCACCCCACAGTGAGCTCAGATCCTGCCTAAGAAATGGTTCAAATTCATTAGCCTTTATGCAACCCTTACCACCACAAAGACAAGCCCTTAGTACCCAGGAACTGTGGATGCCCACTCCTGAAGTGACACCTGTTACCAATCATGTGTCTGTGCACGCGCACGCACGTGTGTGCTCCAGTCCTGGGGCTTGAACTCAAGGCCTGGGCACTATCCTTGAGCTCTTTTGCTTAAGGCTAGCACTTCACCATTTTGAGCCACAGTTTCACTTCTGATTTTCTGGTAGTTAATTGGAAATAAGAGTCTCATGGACTTTGCTGTCTGGGCTGGCTTTGCATTGCGATGCTCAGCTCTCAGCCTCCTGAGTAGCTAGGATTACAGGCGTGAGCAACTGACACCCAGCCTAAACCATCTTTTATATCTGACTGCAGAGCTGTTTGATACTGGAGGAGTTGACTAAGGTAAGGAATTCATTTTAAGAGGCCCAGAGAGACAAAGTAACTCAAATAAGTTCAAAAGCAAGTTGGCCAGTTCTTTCCAAATTAGTCTCAGACATAGCACCCTTTCAAGAAGAACCACTTGACTATGGTAAAAGGAAAATGAAAAATAAAAATCAATCCCAAGAAGAGGAAAGCCTATCTAGTAGTATTTTGAGAATTTCAGATGAGCATATAAGAAAAGCATGTAGGGACATTTAGGAGCAAGGGATCTTTCACAGTCTTCCTACTATTGACCTGCCTCCAAAACAGCCATGACTTCTTGGTCCCACTCCTCTTGCTTTGTTTTATCCTTCCTTCCTTCCTCCCTTCCTTCATTCTTCCCTTCCTACCCAACTTCCATTCTTTTCTTTCTCTTTGTCTTTTGCCAGTCCTGGGGCTTGAACTCAGGGCCTAGATGCTGTCCCTGAGCTTCTTTTGCTCAAGGGTAGCCCTCTTGAGCCACAGAACCACTGCCAGCTTTTTCTGAGTAGTTTATTGGAGATAAGAATCTCACAAACTTTCCTGCCTAGGCTGGCTTTGAACCATGATCCTCAGATCTCAGCCTCCTGAGTAGCTAGGATTATAGGCGTGAGCCACCAGTGCCCAGCCTCTTGTTCTTTTTTAACTTGTTTGTGAGGAAGTCCTCCCCATGTAGCTCAGGCTCACCTTAACCTCTCAATCCTCTTGTCTCTACCTCCTAAGTGCAGGCATGTGCTACCACCCACAGCTCTCACTCTCTTGTAAAGGTGCTGATGTATCATCACAGACCCCAATGTCTCCCATATTCCTGGGATGTTGTATCAGGTCAAACTAAACCACTGTTTCCCTCCTTAAAATGAGACAATCACCACACATACACTTTTCCCCTTGACCCCATTCTTGCCACCACCAGCAGCAACTCCCAAAGATCAGCCTAGAAAGACCTTAGCTTTCAAACAGAGACGGCTGAGGCCTGAGGACATTCCAGGTTATCTATTATTTACCCGGTTCCACTCCAGAACTGCTACGGAAAAATGGAGGACATCCTCTGACCAGGAGCAATCTCCTACAACCTAGCTGCTGCTTCATACCTGGAATTTCACATCTCCAATCTCGCCCCCCTCCCCCCTCCCACAGATTAATAAAACAGGGCTGAGAACAATGGAGCACTGTATCTTGAGCATAGCTAAGAACCTGCCTCCAACACTCGCTCTTTTCATTAAGCTATTCCCCAACTCATTGTTGTAATATATTTAAAGCTGAAAATAGAATTTTTCTATTTAAAAAAAAAAGTCTGACTATATTTGCTTTCCCTTAGCCTTACTCTGCCACTTAAACCACAGCTTCACTTCTGGTTTTTGGGTGGTTAGTTGAAGATAAGAGTGTCATAGCCTTTTTGGCTTGGGCTGGCTTTGAATCCAAATCCTCAGATCTCTGACTCCTGAGTAGCTAGGATTACAGTAAACAGATTTGGAAAGGATTTTAGGGTTCCATGGGGGAAGCACAAATATATGAACAGGACATCCTTTCTCTTTACTCAGGCTGGATTTAAGTCTTGATTACATGATAAAGTTATTGTCTTTCTCTGTGAAAAACTAGGAGTGGGTAACACTGAATTTGCTGAGACAGATTCTTCAGACAATGTTTGTTCATGAAAGATCAGCTCTATGTTCAGCTTTTGTGGACCAAAGTTTCCATCCTCCCTGCCCACCAACAAGGCAACTCCATTAGCAACTCACCCCCCCCAACCCCCTCCCAGCCAGCCATGAAATGTCCTGTACTGTTTTCAGCTGAAAGGGAAATCTCTGAGTGCTTTAAAAATAAACGAAATGAAAATGAGATATAATTATGTACCATTGCAAACCATAACCATAGGGTTGGTTGGTATAAATGTTGCAATATTTTATTGGTCAGCTTCTGATCTACTACATGAAACGCTTTTTTTTTTTTTTTAGTTTCAAACCTCCTCGTAGACACTATCCCAGTAGACTGGTGGGACGGGGGTGGGGTGGGGTCCCCTTTCTTCCAGGGAGAAAATGAGGTATTAGCATAATCTAGTCTTTTGTTGGAAGAAGGAATCTTTACAGTTCCAACCCATTTTTCTTACCTCAGTTAGTAATTATCTCAATTCTCTGTGCTTCATCCATGAACATGCCAGATTTCAAAATACACAAAACAGAGGAAATAAAGTACTGCCCAGGTTGGAGAAAACAAATTCCCAAATCGTATTCCTTTGGCCTGATTGAATTTCACTAGCCTGAGACACTTTTTCAACAACAACAACAGCAACAAAAAGTATCTGTCCCAGCTGGGCATTGGTGGTTCTCCCCTGTAATCATACCTGATCAGGAAGCTGAGATCTCAAGATTGAGATTAAATGCCAGCCTTGTACCAGCCACCAGTGGCTCATGCTTGTAATCCTAGCTACCCAAGAAGTTGAGATCTGAGGACCATAATGCAAAGACAGCCAGGGAAGAAAAGTCTATGAAACTCTTAGTTCCAATAAACTACTCAAAAAAAAGCAGAAGTGGCTCTGTGGCTCAAGTGGTAGAGTGCTAGCCTTGAGCACAAAGAGGCTCTGGGACAACACTCAGGCCCTAAGCCCCAGGACCAACCAAAAGAAAAAAAAAAAAAAGCCAGCCTTGTGCAAGAAAGTCCATGAGACTCTTTAATACGACAAAAATAGCTGAAGTGGAGCTGTGGCTCAGTAGTAGAGCACTAGCTTTGAGCACAAAAGCTCAGGGACTGTACTCAGCCTCTTAAGTTCAAACCCCACAACTGGCATTACAAACCAAAAAAGTATTTATCCTTCCTCACTGTAAAATCTATTCCAAGAAATCCGTAAATATGTTTAACCAAAGGCCTGAGGAAACTAGCTCCAGAAGGGAGGAAGAAAGGAGGAGAGACAGGATGAAAAGAAGGGAAGGAAGAAGAAAAGGAGGAAGGGAAGAAGGAAAGAAAGAAAAGGTCAAAGACAGAACTTACTAATCATAGCCATCCAAATTAACTCCTTGTCCAGTAACCATCCTGCCACTCTAACAACCCCCATTATTCTTTATTAGTGAGGTTTCTAAAAAGCAGATCTAAAAGTAAGGAAATGACACTCTGTGAAAAGGCTGCATGACTCTGTCAATATAATGAATGATAAAAAAAAAACAGATAAGGCTCCCCAGCAAAGCCTAGACTGGAGACCCCTGCTGCTGCATAGGTCACCTGCTCCCTTACTCCTAAGTGCTTCTGAAAATCCTCCTTTCACGAGTAAAAACTGGGTTGCTTTTTTTTTTTTTTTTAAAGAAATACATGCTAGACACAGGTGGACCATACCTGTAATCCTAGCTACTCAAGAGGCTGAGATCTGAGGATCATGGTTCAATGCCAGCCTGGGCAGGAAAGTCTGTAAGATTCTTTTATCTCCAATTGAAGCTCAAAGTAGAGTTGTAGCTCAGGTGGTAGAGTGCTAGACTTGGGCAAGAAAGCTCAAGGACATTGCCCAAGCCCTGAGTTCAAGCCCTCTCCTGTTCCATTTCAGGGCAGCTGTCCAACTTGCAGCTGTGACCCTATGGGCTTTTTCTGCCTTCTGAACCCATCGTACTGGCTAATAACCCCACTCTTCCCAGTTAGTGGAGAAACCCTCCTCTAAGGACAAGGGTGGGCAAATACCCCTCTGGTTCCCTGTAGGAAGCATGCATAGGTAGAATGTTTTCCAATACCCTCTAAAGTTTCTAAGTGACAGTAAGCTCCAGTTAAATTATATCTGGTAATCCGCTTGATGAAGTGCCCTGTATTGGCAGGTTTCCCTGCCTAGCTCTTGTCATTGTTCTTTATTTTTTTAGGTCCAAGACTGGAACTTGAACTCAATACCTAATGGTTTTGTTAACTGGCTAGCGCTCTACCAACTGAGCCATGCTTCCAACCCTTCTTCCTTACTCTTCCCCAGTAGCTTCCAGGATAATTTCTTAAGTGACCCTCTTGCCTCAAATTCAGGCTCAGCCTCTACACCATTTCCATTGCATGCCTGATAGACACAAGCCCTTCTTTATCAAAACACTTGTCATTTAGTAGTAGTTACAGAGCCCTAAAAATGGAGCTGGGAAAAAAAATGAATAAACTCAATAACTAGCACCTAGCCAGGCTCTGGTGGTTCATGACTGTAATCCTAGCTACTTAGGAGGTTGACATCTGAGAATCTAAGTTTGAAGCCAGAAAAATTTGTGAGATGGTATTGGGGCTGGCACTTGGGGCCTGGGCATTGTCCCTGCACTCTTCGATTACTCAAGGGTAGTGCACTACCACTTGAGCCATAGCTTCGCTTCCAGCATTTTTGTGATTAATTGGAGAAAAGAGTCTCATGGACTTTTCTCTCTGGGCTGGCTTCTGATTCTCAGATTTCAGCCTCCTGAGGAGTTAGGATTAGAAGTGTGAACCACTAATGCGCAGAACTATGTGACTCTTACTTCCAATTAACCAGTAAAAAGCTGGAAATAAGCTGGGCACCAGTGGCTCACACCTGTAATCCTAATTGTTCAGGAGGCTAAGATCTGAGGATTGTGGTTTGAAGCCAGCCTACCTCCGATTAACCACCAGAAAACTGGAAGTGGCACTGTAGCTCTAAGTGGTAAAACATTAGCCTTAAGTGAAGAAGCTCTGAGACAGTGCCCAGGCCTAGAGTTCAATTTCAATAACCAACCAAAAAAAAAAGTTGCAAATAGAGACATAGCTCAAGTGGTAGAGTGCTAACTTTGAGCAAAAAAGGCAAGTGAGGAGAAACTCAGTTCAAGCCTCAGTACCAGCACATATACATACATACACATATACATGAATGAACAACCTTACCTCATACCTTACACAGAAAGTAAAACAAATTGGATCATAATTCCACATGTAAGAAATAACAGCAAAAAACAGAACAATCTTGTGCCCTTGGGTTAAACAAAAACTTCATAACTAGGACACAAAAGGAAAAATGGACATATTAATCATGGTTGAAAATTTAGATTTTTCTCTTGAAAAGACACAGATTAGAAGTAAAATAAACACAAAGACAGTTAAGAAATCCAGAAGGAAGGCTAGGAACCACAAGAAAATATTTGCACAACAAAAATCTTGCAACAGATTTGTATCATGGGTACATCCAGATCTCTTATAGCATAGTAAAAAAAAGAGCAAGAAATTAATCCTTCATAAAAGATATACAAGTGAAAAATAAACCCATGTAAAGATGTTCAGTATCGTTTAGTTCTGAGGAAAATGTAAATTGCAACAATAAGGACAACAATAATAACATACTGTGAGATGAATTATTGTTTATACCACTGTATAAACATCCATTTGAAAGGCTAAAATTAAGAAGGTTGATAAGCCAGGCTTGGTGGTACACGTCTGTAATCCCAGCACTTGGGAAACTGAAGCACAAAGATGTTGAGTTCAAGGCCAGCCTGGATTACACAGTAATATCCTAAAACAAAACAAAATAAAAATAGCCAGGCATCAATGGCTCATGCCTATAATCCTAGCTACGCAGGAGGCTGAGATCTGAGGATCACAGTTCAAAGCCAGCCCCAGCAAGATTAAAGCCAAAAGCAGAGTTGTAGCTCAAGTGGTAGAGCACTATCCTTGAGCAAAAGAGCTCAGGGACATTGCCTTAGTTCAAACCCCAGGACCTGCACACAAAAGAGAGAGAGAGAGAGAGAGATGGACAGTACCAAACATTAATGAGGATTCTGGGTAACTTGAATTCATGCTTTGTGGTAGAAGTATAGCTATTACATATATACATATGCACACACACACACAAACACACACACATATGGATATTTCTTATAGATTTAAAGTTACATATAGCCTAGCAATTCTACCAGATATTTTCTCAAGAGTAATGTATTATAAGCCTATATATATAGAAATGCCTAAATGAATGTTTATAGACTTATTAACAAGAACTATGACTGGAAAGAACCCAACTGTCCATCAGCTAACAAAGTAATAAACAATCTCCCCACAGTAAACCACTACTCAATAATAAAAAGTAATAAACTCCTAATGGCCACTGTTACACAGACAAATCTCAAATTTAAAGGCAAAGTGAAAGAAGCCACACTCAAAAGATAATTTATCAGGGGAGGCATGGTGGGAGGTGGGGGGGCGAGGGGAGGAGAGGGGGGTGGGAGGGAGATGGGAAGGGATGGTAAGGGAAAACAAAGGAGGAGGCAACAACGCTTGATAAGAAATGTACTCATTACCTTGTTCATGTAATTGTAACCCCTCTGTACGGTATTTTCACAATAAAAAAATAATTTATCTAACAAATTTTTTGTTCTTCTTTATGGTTTCATAGTGCCAGGACTTCATGTATACTAGGCAAGCACTCTACCAGTGAGCCACCATTGCCAGCCCTCTCTTGTTAGTGTTTTTTGAGAAAGGGTCTTACTAACTTGTCCAGGCTGGGTCAGCTTCCTAAGTAATGGGATTACAGATTCCACCAGGCCCAATAGTAAGCTCTGTTTAAAAAAGACACCAGAGCAATGGTTGTCAGGGGCCAAGAAGTGGAGGAAGCAGATGGACTAAATGGGAAGAAGAATCTTTAGGAGGTAATAGTTTGTTCTAGATCTTGTTTGTGATGCTAGTTACACAAGTGAATATATTTGTCACAGTTCATCAAACTGGTGAATTTTAAAGCATGTAAATTATACTGTAATAAAGTTGACAAATGGGGGACTCGGAAGGTGGCTCAGTGGTATAGTGCTTGCCTTGCATGTATGAGGCCCTGGGTTTGATTCCTCAGCACCACATAAGCAGAAAAAGCTAGAAGTGGCACTATGGCTCAAGTGGTAGAGAGCTCGCCTTGAGCTGAAGAGCTCAGGGACAGCGCCCAATCCCAGAGTTCAGTCCCTCTCACACACACACACACACACACACACACACACACACACACACACAAGTTGACAAATGGGGGACCCTGCCCATCTGCTGCACTATCTTATTCTTAGTTGGGCAATGTAGGCCATATGGGTATCCTTTGAGGTGTGGGGGTTTTCCCAAGTTTTTTTTGGGGGGGCAGGCATTGGTAATGGGGCTTGAACTCAGGAACTGAGCTCTGTCCCTGAGCTTTTCTGCTCAAGGCTAGCACTCTACCACTTTCAACCACAGTGCCACTTCCAGTTTTCTGGTAGTTAACTGAAGACAAAATTTTCACAGACTTTGCTGCCCATGCTGGCTTTAAACTGGGTTCCTCAGATCTCAGCCTCCTGAGTAGCTAGGGTTATAGGTATAAGTCACCAGAACCCAGTTATTACTGTTTTTCGTGTGTGCCAATACTGGGGCTTGAACTCAGGGCCTTAGATTCTTGCTTGGCTTCTTTGATCAAGGCTGGAGTTCTACTATTTGAGTCACACCTCCACTTTGGGCTTTTTGCTGGTTAATTGGAAATAAGAGTCTCACAGATTATTCTGCCTGAGCTGGCTTCAAATTGGGAATCCTCCTGTGTCAGTCTCCTATATAGCTAGGATCACAGGCCTGAGTTACCAGTATCCAGCTTTTGCCCAACTTTTTTCCAATTATTCTTTTTTTTTTTAAGTTGGTCATGGGACTTGAACTCTGGGCCTGGATGTTGTCCCTCAATTCTTCAGCTCAAGGCTAGCACTCTACCACTTGAGCCACAGTGCCACTTCCGGTTTTCTAGTGGTTTATTGGAGATAAGAGTCTCATGGACTTTCCTGCTCAAGCTGGCTTTCAACCAAAATCCTCAGATCTCAGCCTCCTGAGTAGCTAGGATTACAGGTGTGAGCCACCAGAACCTAGCTCCAATTATTCATCTTTCTAGCTATAATTGCAAATTCTCTAGGGTTGTGTGTGTGTGTTAGGGGGGATTCTGGCAGAATGACTTAAACCCATTTGAAGATAGTGGTTTTGCTTGGTGTAAACTGTAGCCACCAAAGAAGCTGGAAGTAGCTGTGTTCCACACTCCCATTACACTGATGGAAAATCTCAAACCAACCCCTGCTATGTAGCACTATAAAAACAACTTATTTCTAGATATGGTGATGCCTACCTGTAATCCCAGCTTCTGAGAGGAAGAGGCAGGAAGATGGGGAGTTTAAGGCCAGTAAAACTAGCAAGATCCTGTCTAAAAAACAAAATTCAAACTAAAGGGCTGCAGATATGGTTTGAATAGTACAGCACTTGCCTTACACATAAGAGGTTCTGAGTTCAAGTCCTAGTAGCGCGCGCGCACACGCACACACACACACACACACACACACACACAGGATAAATGCATTAACAAGCAAATCTATACGGCCTGTTTTATCAGTTTCATGAAGTATAAACTCTTCTCTTTTTGAAGAGTTGGTCTTTTTGACCAAAACATTCTACAAAAGGGTTTATCTAAAGCAGACAGGACAACACTCCAGAAACAAGATAGTGTTAGCCTGATAAGAGGCATTAGGCAACCACACATCATCCTCCACCAGTGGCCTGATCTATGACCATTTAAACATCAAGGGTCTGCTAGTTTCCCTAAGGGTATGGGCCTTCTCTACCCTGTGGAGGAAAGAAGTGGTTGTGAAATATTCAGACAAACCACACATCTGGCTACGACTTTCACTCATAAATCCCTTCTTCACATTCATTATGCTAAGCAAAGCAGCACGTACATGGGCAGATAGACAGTAACTGCCTGGACTTCCTGGTTAGAATGGAGCCGACCACACCTTGGTAGCAAATGCTGCGATCCTTTGAGATGTTGCTTACACCAAACAGTTGCAAAGCTAATATACTCTGTCTGTGCTGAAGTTTTTGGAAAGTAAATTATAGACATCTTCCTGAGAACACACCCTGCCTTCTTCTAAACTCTTTACTAAAATGTTTGACTCCTAATAGATGCTTAGTGACTCCTAATGATCATAAGGCAAGCGAATGAAGAATGGACAGCTTTGAGGAAAAAAGGGAGGGAGGGGAGGAGGAGGGATGCTTGGCTTGAATCCCTTCCAACAGTTGTCTCTACCAGTTTTCCAGCTCCCAGAACTTCCTTGCTTCTGAAGATGTAGAAACGTAGCCTTGGGCTGTGGCTCAGCTTCCAGCTCAGCTTTGGGGAGGCTTTTGTGGGCTGGCGTGTTTTTAAGCAGATTCAAAACTAAGGAAAAGGTGTTGCCTCTAAAAGGCTAAGTCATTCTGTATTAATAAAACTAGGGAAATTCTGAAATGAAAAGTAATTGCCAGAGGCAATTACTCCCCAGAAGACAGGCTCTTCTAAGACTCTGAGTTCCCCATTTCAGGGACATTATCCTCACTCCCTACCTTCCAACACCCTTCTGCTCTTTTCTTCTGTAAGACTAGTCCTTGTGGCTTGGGCTGTAGTTGCTCAGTGCTGAGTTCAAAGGCAGGAAGGGATTTGGCGGGGGACAGTGGTGTGAACAGACATAACACTGTCTGTTCCAAAGCCACTCTGGCTTGCCTGTATTCTAGCTACTCAGGAGGCTGAAATCTCTGGATCCAGGTTGAAATCAGCCTGGACAGTTAAAAGGAGACTCATCTCCAATTAAGTGATGTGGGGGTGGGGACAGGGGAGGGATGACAACACAGAATTGGAAGTGTGGCTCAAGTTATAGAGGGTCAAGCCATAAGCAAAAAAGTTAACAAAGAGCCAGGTGCCAGTGGCTCACACTTGTAATCTCAGATACTCAAGACACTGAGATCTGCAGATTGCAGATTATTTACTCTATAAGAACCCCACAGAGGCTCAACTCCACCCAGGAGAAAGTTGCCCTTCTCAGACAGAGGTAGCTCCGCCCACAGAGGAGTGACTTTCTTCACTGGGTAAACAGAGCCAGAGGCTGCCCCTTGCAACTGCAGAATAAGCAGCAGACCCAGTTACAGGAGGGGTAAAAGAAAAACAATTAAAACCTAATAAACAGGAGCTAGCCCCTCAGGGAAAAACTACTGATGGCTGACTAGCCTCAACTCTACCTACAATCTAGCCCCATCACAGCAACTCCAAGCTGGAAGAAACAGCCATCTGCCTCTTTTGTGATATTCAAAGCAGATCTCCTTCCCACTGAACTAGCCTGGGAGGAGAGTCATAAAGTCCCTGTTAAGGCAGAGCTTCATTATGCCTGCTCAAACAAACTGATTTAAGAAACCAATCAAGCCACAAGGAAACCAAACACCACAAGCAAATCAGAGACTCCACCAAGAGACTGGTTATGGACACAGGGAAAACACAAGATCCCCTCCCCCCGCCCCCCCAAAAAAATTGAAGAACTCTTTTTTCTACCTAATTTTTCAAAAAAAATTTGTTTAATTGTTTTCTCTTTTTTTTCATCATTTTTATTTTAGGTGTGTGTGTTTTTTTGTAAATTCTCTTTTTAGTCATTTCCTTTTTCTTTTGTGTGTGTGTGTGTGTGTTACTTAACTACAATTCTGTTCACCCCCAGATATATACCCATCTTCAATTATTAGACCTTATCCTTCATTATGTGTATACTTAATTCAGATATTGATTACTGAATTCACAAACTCTCAGCCTTAACTCCTTTAATTGTAGAAGTATTTTTTATACTTATATAATTTTTTTGTCAGTCTTGGGACTTAAACTCAGGGTGGGTGTTCTCTCTCAACTCTTGAGCCACAGCACCACCTCTGGTTTTCTGGTGGTTTATTGGACAAAAGAGTCCCATGGACTTTCCTGCTTGGGTTGGCTTTGAACTGTGATCTTCAGTCTCCTGAGTAGCTAGGATTACAGGTGTGAACAACCAGCGCCTGGCTTTATACTTATATAATTTTAATTGTTTTATTTTTAATTTTTTTTTCCTTTTTTCTTTATCTCTCTTCTCCTTTCCTTTTATCTTTTTCTCTCTCTTGAATTTAGGTCTTTATTATATTCCTCTTTCCCTTTCCCTCCCCACATTCCTCTCATCTTATTTTCTCCTCACAATTCTCCCTAAACCTATTAATTTTTGGTCTGCTGACTCTTTCTTAGCTTTTCTTAGTCCACTGATCTGTAGTTGTTGTTGAACTAGATTGTACCTGTTGAACTGGAGTGTATCAGTACTCATTTTGACTACGTCAAACAATCTGTGCAACTACAGGGCTCTGGT
Source organism: Dipodomys ordii (assembly GCF_000151885.1). Classification (NCBI taxonomy): domain Eukaryota; kingdom Metazoa; phylum Chordata; class Mammalia; order Rodentia; family Heteromyidae; genus Dipodomys; species Dipodomys ordii. Next base: position 5,170,625 of record NW_012267279.1, on the reverse strand, counting down.
TGATGCTTGACTTAAAATAGTGCTCTAGTGCAGCATTGGTTTTGCTTTCATACCAAATGGGCAGAAAAAAGCCGGAAAAACACAAGAAAAATGGCAAGTCCAGGTATCTCAACTCCCACTCATGATAATCAGGCAACAGAGAAGTTAATGAATAATCCAGAGGAGAGTTCCCAAAATGTTCTACAAACACTACTGGTAATGAAAAGATTGAAAGCCTGCAAAGGTCTCTGTGTGAGCATGAGTCTGATGAGGCTAACCAAAGATTAGTACAGGAATTTCATGAGCATGAGGAGGCCAATCAAAGATTAATAGAGGAATTGTGTGAGCGGGATGAGAATAAACAAAGATTAATAGAGGCATTCGTGCAATCCACAAACAGAAAGCTGGAGGAATCCATGGAGGTCACAAAGGGAATACTGAATGAATCCCAACAGAAGGAAAGGGAGTCCAATGAACCTATAACCAATCAACTAAGGGATTTTAGAATGAACACTGAAAATCATATTAAGGAGGTAAAGAAGTCCATACAAGATCTAAAACAAGGGGCTGGGAAGGGGGTCAGTGGTAGAGTGCTTGCCTTGCATGCATGAGGCTCTGGGTTCGATTTCTCAGCACCACATAAGCAGAAAAAGCTAGAAGTGGCACTGTGGTTCAAGTGGTAGAGCACTAGCCTTGAGCTGAAGAGCTGAGGGACAGCTCCCAGGTCCAAAGTTCAGGTCCATGACCACCAACACCACCACCACCACCAACAACAACAACAAAGATCTAAAACAAAGCTCCAACAAAGAATTTGTAGCCATCAAATCTGACCAATTAGAAGGAAAGGAAATAAAAAACAAAGTAGAAAGTCTTGCAGTAGGTTAGACCATGCAGAATATCAAATCTTCTGGGATTAAAGACACCCTAGACAAGAGAAAGAACAGACAAGTATTCAAGACAAATCCAAGAAATATGATAGATCTATTCAATATTTAGAAGACACCATCAGAAGACCTAATTTAAGGTTAATAGCTGTAGAGGAGGGCCTAGAGACAGAAGTTAAAAGTCTAGGAAAATTATTTAACAGGATCCTAGCAGAGAACTTCCAAAACTTGCAAAAAGATAGGCCCATCCATATGCAAGAAGCCTTTACAATCCTAAATAGACCAGACCAGAACAGGACATCCAACTGCCACATTGTAATCTGCACAGGATCAAATGAGACCAAGGAAAGAATCCTTAAAGCCACCAGGGAGAAAAGATCAATCACCTATAAATGGAAAACAATCAGAATTTTCTGATTTCTCAGCAGAGACAATGAAACAAGAAGAGCCTGGAATGATGTTTGCCATGTCCTAAAGACAAACAACTATCAACCAAGAATACTGTACCCAGCTAAACTCTCCTTCATAACAGAAAGCCATATAAAAACCTTCCACAGCAAAGAAAAATTGAAACAGTATATCTCCACCAAACCAGCCCTACCAAAGGTACTTAAAGATGTCCTACACATAGAAAACCAACAAGAACACAATAAAAGCAAACAAACAGCCCCCAGAGAATCCAAGAATCATAAGCCCCAAAGAATCATAAGAATCCAATCATAAGAATCCAAGAATCATAAGCCCCAAAGAAAGTGGATAACATGGCAGGAACTACCAAACACCTCTCAGTTCTAACTCAATATTAATGGACTTAACTGTCCAATTAAATGACATAGATTGTCTAGTTGGAACAAAAAGCAAGATCCTTCTAGCTGCTGCCTTCAAGAGACACACCTTACCCACAAAAACAAACATATTCTGAAAGTGAAAGGCTGGAATAAAATCCACAAAGCAAATGGCCCCCATAAACAGGCGGGAATTGCAATCCTAATATCAGATAAAATAGACTTCAAATTAAAATTAGCAAGAAGAGACAGAGAAGGTCACTACATACTAATTAGGGAATCTCTCCTTCAGAAGGATATTACAATTCTAAATATCTATTCACCAAACAACAGAGCACCCGAATTTACCCAAGCAATACTACACACATAGATCCAAAGACAATAATTGTTGGGGACTTTAACACACCACTATCCCCACTGGATAGATCAACCTGGCAAAACTCAACAGAGAAACCTTGGATCTACTAGATTTAACAGACATCATGGATGTCTGCATAGATCAACTAGATTTAACAGACATCTACTGAATATTTCACCCAACAGCATCAGAATGCATGTCCTTCTCAGCAGCACACAAGAACATTCTCAAAAATAGACCACATTTTAGGTCACAAAACAAATTTGTCCAAATTCAGAAACATTGAAATTATTCCCTGCATTCTCTCAGACTACAGGGAATAAAATTAGAATTCAATACCAAAAGCCAAGAAAGAAAATCCTGTAACACATGGAGGCTGAACAACACACTATTGAACTACCAGTGGGTCATGGAAGAGATTAGAAAGGAAATTCAAATGTTCATGACATTTAACAAAAATGAACACACAAATTTAACAAATGAACACACAAGCTTCTCTGGGACTCAGCAAACGCAGTACTCAGAGGCAAATTTATAGCTCTGAGTTCCTACATCAACAAATTGGAGAGATCTGAAACCAACAATTTGGCCAGGCCCCTGTTGCCAAACCCCAATCCAGTAGATGGAAACAAATAATTAAAATTTAATCAGAATTACATGAATTAGAGTCCAAAAAAACAAAGAAAGAATCAACAAAAAAGTTGGTTCTTAAAAAAAATTAACAAAACTGACAGACTCTTAGCAAATCTTATCAGAAAAAAAAAAGAACACATCCAAATAAACAAACTCAGAGATGAAAATGGAAACATCACCACAGAAACAACCAAGATTCAGAACATTATAAGGGAACATTTCTCAAAACTTTATGCTAATAAGTTTAATAATCTGGAAGAAATGGATGAATTTCTAGCAAATATTGACGTGCCCAAACTAAACCAAAATTATTTAAGCCAACTTAACAGACCCATATCAAGCATCAAAATAGAAACAGCAATAAGAGACCTCCTACCCAAGCAAAGCCCAGGATCAGATGGATTTACAGCTGAATTCTACAGGGCCTTCAAAACAGAACTCAGAACCAATACTCCTCCAACTCTTCGATAAAATTGAAAGTGAAAGTTCACTACCAAACTCTTTCTATGAAGCCATCGTAACCCTCATCCCAAAACCAGGCAGGGACTCATCAAAGAAAGAGAACTAGAGACCCATTTCTTTGATGAACATTGATGCAAAACTTCTCAACAAAATTTTGGCCAGTGAACTTCAACAACTCATCAAAAAAATCATATACCATGATCAAACAGGATTCATTTCAGGGATGCAAAGCTGGTTCAATATACACAAATCAATTAATATAATTCATCAGATCAACAAGAGCAAAGACAAGAACCACATGGTTATCTCAACAGATGCAGAAAAAGTATTGACAAGATCCAACACCCCTTTATGATGAAAGCCCTGGAAAAACTAAGAATCCATGGAACACTCCTCAATACAATAAAGGCTGTGTATGACAAACCTACAGCCAGCATTATACTTAGTGGCGAAAAGCTAAAGCCATTTCCTCTAAATACTGGAATGAGACAAGGATGTCCACTCTCTCTAATTGTCTTCAATTTAGTATTAGAATGCCTAGCAAGAGCAATAAGACAAGATGCAAACATAAAGGGGATCCAAATAGGGAAAGATGAAGTAAAACTCTCCCCTCTTTGCAGATGTCTCAATCTTGTAGTTAAAGAACCCCATGGACTCCACTCCCAAGATACTTGAGCTGATTCAAAACTTTGGCAAAATAGCAGGGTATAAAATTAACCCACAAAAATCCACAGCTTTTCTGTATGTCAACAATGAGAAGGGCACTGCTGAAATCAGGAAAGTGACTCCTTTTGTAATAGCCCTACAAAAAATAAAATGCCTGGAGCTGGGAAGGTGGCTCAGTGGTAGAGTGCTTGCCTCCCATGCATGAGGCACTGGGTTCAATTCCTCAGCACCACATAAACAGAAAAAGCCAGAAGTGGCACTGTGGCTCAAGTAGTAGAGTGCTAGCCTTGAGCTGAAGAGCTAAGGGACAGCACCCACGCCCAGAGTTCAAGCCCTATGATGACCTAAATAAATAAATAAATAAAATAAAATACCTAGGAGTTAACTAAAGAACTGAAGGACCTCTACAATAAAAACTTTAAAAAACTGAAAATGGAAATTAGAACAGAATTAAGGAAGTGGAAAGACCTCCCATGCTCTTAGATTGGGAGGATTAACATTGTGAAAATGTCAATATTGCCAAAGGCTATCTACAAATTCAATTGCGATATCTATCAATACCCCAACTCATTCTTCAATGAGATACAAAATGCAACCCAAAAATTCATATGGAACAATAAAAAACCCCAAATAGTAAAAACAATCCTTAGCAGAAAGCACAGTGCTGGAGGAATATCAATACCAAATTTCAAACTCTACTACAAAGTCATAGTAATCAAAACAGCTTGGGACTGGCACAAGAACAGACTTCAGGACCAATGGAATAGAATTGAAAACCCAGAAATGAACCCACAGACCTATAGCCATCTAATCTTCAATAAGGGAGCTAAAAAAATAGAATGGAAGAAAGATAGCCTCTTCAGTAAATAGTGCTGGAAAAAGTGGTTAAACACCTGTAGAAAACTAAAGCTAGATCCTTATATATCACCCTGCACCAGAATCAACTCCAAATGAATCAAGGCCTCAAAGTCAAAGCAGATACTCTGAAAAAATTACAGGCAGAATAGGAGAAACCCTAGGGCTCCTTGGCACAGGCCGAAATTTTCTTAAGAAAGACCCAGAAACACAACAAATCAAAGAAAAGTTGGACAAATAAGATTGCATGAAACTGCAGAGCTTCTACATGGCAAAGGACATAGCTAGCAAGATCAATAGAAAGCCTATGGATTGGGAGAAGATCTTTACTAGCCATACAACAGACAAGGGTTTCATATCTAAAATATACATCGAACTGAAAAAATTAAATCCTCCAACAATAAATCTTCAAAGAAACAACTGCCCAATAAATAAGTGGCTAAAGACTTAAAGAGAAACTTCTCTGAAGAGGAAAGAAAGATGGCCAATAGACACATGAAGAAATGCTCAACCTCCCTAGCCATAAAAGAAATGCAAATCAAAACAACATTGAGATACCACTCACCCAGTTA
>NW_012267279.1:5161016-5165016 GCF_000151885.1 Dipodomys ordii | reverse complement strand
CACCCCATTTGTTAGGAAATGGAAAGACTTGGAAAAAAATTATATTAAGTGAAGTAAGCCAGGCCCAAAAAAACATAGGTTCCATGGTTTCCCTTATTTGCAATAACTAGTGTATGTCTAGGACAAGCAGAAGAGGTCAAAAGCTATGTACATATGACCATATAAGATGATTCTAAGTAAAATGTACCCCCAAGATAGGGACACAAGAGGTTTTATCTTTCTTGCTGATATTTTTTAATGTATATATTTAAAAAAATGTACTATGTGATTTTTTTTTTGTTTCTTTGGTATGTTCTTTCCCCATGGTATAACCCCTGTTTTCACTGTATTTGGTGTTGGTGCCCTGCATCTTGTATATGTATTTTTCTAATTTGAGGAGGGGAAGGGAAATAACAAAAAGCGGAAATAAGGATACAGGTTGACCTATTGTAACAATGAGATGTACAAGACACTATGTTGAAAACAAACTTCAGGGGAGTGGGGAGGTGGGAGGAAGAGATGGTAGGGGAAAAACAAAGGAGGAGGCAACAATGCTCCATAGGAAATGTATTCATTACCTTACTCATGTACCTGTAACCCCTCTGTACAGTACTGTTACAATAAAAAATTTAAAAATATATCTAAAAAAACTGAACTTTACAATTTTGGGGGCAGGGAGGAGGAGGGGAGAGTGAGGGAGGAATTGGGGAGGTAGGAAGGGAAGGGATGGTAGGGGAAAAAGAAAGGAGTAGGTAACAATGTTTGCTAGGAAATGTACTCATTACCTTACTCATGTAACTTTAACCCCTCTGTACAGTATCTTTACCAAAAAAATAAATAAATAAAAGACCTCGCAGAGTTGGATGCTGGTGGCTCATGCCTGTAATCCTAGCTATTCAGGAGGCTGAGATCTGAGGATCGCAGTTCAAAGCCAGCCAGGGCAGGAAAGTCCATGAGACTCTTGTCTCCAATTAACCACCAGAAAACCAGAAGTGGCACTGTGGCTCAAGTGGTAGAGAATTAGCCTTGAGCTGAAAAGCTGAGGGACAGTACCAGGCCCAGAGTTCAAGCCCCATGACCAATAAAAATCAAAATATAGAAAAAAGAAACCACATACTTCATTTGTAAAACAAACAAATTAAAAAAACCTAATCAACAAGAACAAAATAATCAAAGGAAAAATAGAACCTATTTATCATGGCCATCTAAAATATCTACTCATTCAGCATCCATCCTGCCACTATAACAGCACCCATTAATTTTTATTGGGTTTTGTGTTTGTTTGTTTGTTTTTAAGTAGATCCAAAAGTAAGAAAATGAGCCTCGGTGAATTATTTACTCAGTTATGGTAAGGCAAACTCAACATCATACTAACCCTACTCCCTCCCATGCAACACCCCACCCCCAACTTGCCTTTAAGTGGACAAGTTGTCACATGACCCACATCTGGCCAATTAGCAGATTTTATCCTGGCAGCATAGTGATAATGGGAAGACTAGTCCAAACATGTAGATTGGGACTGTTGGGAGAAGACTGCTCTGTTCTGGATTTGGCGCTGATATCTGAAGTGGCCACATAAAGAGACTGCCCACGAATGAAGCTGACATGTGAGGGTGCCAGGCCTGAGCTACCGAGGGACTAAATTGGGAATAAATTCTACTTCAGTCATTAAATTATTTGAGATGTATTTTTCTTTTTTCTTTCTATCTCTCTCTCTCTCTCTCTTTTTTTAACAGAGTGAGGGTTTAAACTGGGCGCTTGTGCTAGGCAGGTGTCCTACCACTTAAACCATGTCCCTAACCCTTTTTGCTTTGATTATTTTTTCAATAGGGTCTCATTTTACCCTAAGCCAGCATGGAATTTGGTCCCCCTAGGATTCTTCCTGAGTAGCTGGGAGGACAGATGTGCACTCCTGAGGTAGAATAGATTAGGAAAAATAAGACAAACATGGTGAATCCAAACACTTAAGCTTAAAGCAAATACAGGAGATATTCATCCATCTACTTCCCTTAAGATTAAGGGACTGATGGTCTGGGAATGTGGTAGAGTGCTTGCCTAGCAGGCGTGAAGCCCTGGGTTTGATTCCTCAGAACCACATAAACAGAAGAAGCCGGAAATAGCACTGTGGCTGAAATGGTAGAGCTCTAGATTTGAGCAAAAGTTCAGGAACAGTGCCTAGGCCCTAAATTCAAGCCCCAGGACTGGCAAATTTAAAGAAGAAAGAAAGAAAGAGAGAGAGAGAGAAAGGAAGGAAGGAAGGAAAAGAAAAGAAAAGAAAAGATTAAGGGAAAGAAATCATTTTAGGGGAAAATGCAGCAGGATAAATTAGGGAAAATAAGCATTGTGAAGGCAATTAAAAACAACAACAAAAAAAACTTGGTAATTAAAAACAGAAGTGTTATCTATGCTCCAAAGAAAAGCAACAGGATACATTTTTTCCTGAGAGATGCAGTTCTCACCCCAAAAAAGTAACATTTGTTTGGCAGGATATATCCCTTCCTGAGAGAAATGCTCCCCTCAAAGGCCAACAACCAGTATGATAAACAAGAGCCAGTAACTTACAAAGTGTAGTAACACCAAATGTGATTGAGAACAAAGATAAACTCCTATCTTTTCTAAGTCAGACCCCCTGCCTTTACCATATAAATACGCCAGATGCCCAAGAGTTGTATGTCTCTCTGCTATAGCACCCACACTGTTAGAGTGTGTCTCTGCTTTTCTGCTTTTTGTCTGCTTGCCTGCTTGCCTGCTTGCTTGTTTACTCAGGAAAGCTCCACCAAGTTTTCTTACCATTGTGACATCCAGAAATTCTTATTCTGCGATCAAAGTCTTTTCCCTTTTAAAGGGAAACTTCAGCCTGGCACTGGAGACTCGTGCATGTAATCCTAGCTAATCAGGACACTGAGATCTAAGGATCAAGATTCGAAGCCAACCCCGGGCAGAAAAGTTCCTGTGAGACTCATCCCCAACTAACCACTCAAAATCTAGAAGTGGTGCTTGAAGGATTAAATCCTGCCTTATTCCCCAGGGGCAAGCAGAGCATCAGGTGTATGCTCAGTGCTTGTCCGCAGGCAGGTTGTTCTGACCTTGGTCCCCAGGAGCCAACAGCCTTCACACCCCAGGTGGAACAGTCCACTGTGGGCCTGGGCAAAGAGACCATAATCCATTTTTATTTTCTGCTCCCTTGGTAAGCCCTATCTATATAAGCCCACCCCAAAATCCAGCCCTTTGCACAACCTCCAAACCCATGGGAAGGTATATGCCCCTCAGTGTTCTCACCTGTTGACAATCGAGTCTCACCTATTCCTTTTCTGTTCTCCATTTTCCCAGCAGTACTGTGGCTCAAAATGGTAGAGTGGTAACCTTGAGCAAAAGAGCTCAAGGACAATACCTAGGCACTGAGTTCAACCCCCATGACTGACAAAAAAAAAAAAAGAAAGTTCACTAACCTTCATCAGTATCGGGTGACACTCCCACATGTGATAGGGTTTCCACAAATGTGTTGCCTAGGTTGGCCTAAAACCACAATTTCAGCCCCCCAAGTGGCTAGGATTACAAGTTGTGAGACTTTGATGATACCTTTATAGATGAGGATTCAGAACAGTGGGGGAAGTATAGCTATCATTTTTGGCTAATCAACTAGATCATACTTCACAAATGATTTGGAGGAGTAGAGGGCTTTAGGCTCCAAAATATCTGAGAGAAGAGTATCATGGAGACAAGGAACTGCCAGTGCAAAGGTGCCAGAGCGAAAGCCTCCCGTAGGCAGCTGTGAGGAACTGCTGGACTCAAGTGAGCCCAGAGATGTATAATAGAGGATGAAGGAAGAGAGGCAGGTGGGTGGGCCCATGTCACACATGAGGACTTCCACTTGCTTTTTTTTATTAATAAGTTTTTTATTGTGAAAATACTGAACAGAAGGGTTACAGTTACATGAGCAAGGTAATGAGTACATTTCTTATCAAGCATTCAAGCACTGTTTGTTTCTCCTTACCATCCCTGCCCTCCCATCCCCCCTCCC
>NW_012267279.1:5158070-5160811 GCF_000151885.1 Dipodomys ordii | reverse complement strand
ATTATACCAACATCAAATACAATGTAAACAGGGGTTATACCGTGGGGGAGGGACATACAAAACAACAAAGAAATCACCTTATAAATATGTTTGAAACAATCACAAGAAAGAAAATTTGAGTCCTTGTCTTGGGGTTCATTTCTCCTAACATCAACTTGTCTGACTGTTTCTGCTTGTCTCACACATATACTAGTTATTGCAAATAAGGGAAACCATGGGACCTATGTTTTTTGGGGCCTGGCTTACTTCACTTTGAAGGGTTAAAGTTTTGAGGCAGTGACCACTTGTTGCTTGTTTCTAGCAGAGCAACACCTGGTGGTAATCCAAACACCTGGCTGATTGTATGCCTTTATAACCTCTGCAAATGTTTAGCTTGGGGCTCTCCTCCTAGTATCCGCTGTGTCGCAGTGTAGGACAAGGCCTGAGCTGCAGCCCATTTAAATAAAACCTTAAAATAGCTGTAAAGTCTGACTCTCGGTGGTCTTCTTGGTGGGGGTCCTGCCACCTGGGTATAACATATTAGTGGGGGCTCGTCCGGGATCCCCCCAAAGACCCCTGAGACCTCGGACTCCAAAGGTAAAACAGCTCTGTCTTTGTTAATTTGTCTTGTCCTGTCGTTTGTCTGTTTTACTTTCATTTTCCTTTGTGAGGACGCGGCTCAGATTCTTAAAGGGTTGTCGAAGCAAACGCGTTCCTCTTGTGGGGCGAGGGGGGGAAGGGGGGCGGTCCTTGGAACCCCGCCATGTGGGGCGGGAGTTGGAACTCCGCCATATTGGGGGGGGGTCCTTGGAACCTTGCCCATGTGAATTGTGGGGCAGGGGTCGATTGGGTGTTGGGCTGGAACTGACCAAGAGGGCCTCCTAACCGAGGCCCAACTCGCCCACTGTGGGTCTGCTTCTTCTACTGTGGGGCGTGGGTATGGAACCCCGCTGTGACAGGAGTCAGCAGACCAATTCGGGAGATCTCCACTTCGTAAGCTTTTTTTTTGGTAACTGTCAGGCCTGCGTGTGTTTTGTTTGTATTGTTTATTGTTTTTTGGACTGTACGACTGACGGGACTGGAAACCATGGGCACCACTCCATCTAGCCCCCTAGGCTTACAAAAAGAAACTGAGAAAGAGGAAAAAAAGGTACCCCCCTGGTTTTTCAGGGAGATAACTTGGAAGAAGTGTTTCCTCCCCCATACTCCCCTTCCCAGGTTCCTTTTGCAGAACCTGAGAATGATCAAGAGGAGGAGGGAGCTATAGAACTAGCAGCCAAACCCTCAGCACCTGCTCTTAAAGTTTCTGAGGGGCCAGTCACTTGACGATGCCATGGGATCAGCCCCCCTTCTAATGCAGCTGTTTTTCCCTTAGGTGCCGTAGGTCCTGTGGATGCGGATGGTCAACAGCAACTCCAATATTGGCCATTTTCTACCAGTGATCTATACAATTGGCGCACCCAAAATGCCCCCTTTTCTGAGAAACCCCAGGGTTTAATTCGTTTGCTTGAAACTATTCTCTTTATTCACCAGCCCACTCAGGATGATTGTAGTCAGCTTTTGCAGGTCCTTTTTACCACCGAAGAGAGAGACCGTATCCGAGAAGCAGCCTGGAAACATATCCCTAGCCCCACAGGAGTGCCCATCACGGATCCTGCCCTGATCGCTGCCTATTTTCCTGAGATCTGACCAACATGGGACTACAATACGGTTGAAGGTAGGGAGCGACTCCTCGTCTACCGCCAGGCTCTGTTGGCAGGTCTCAAGGCCGTGGCCAAGGTTTATGATGTTAGACAGGGAGGAAGTGAAAGTCAGGCAGCATTATCTTGAGCGGCTCATGGAAGCTTTTAGTCGATATCTTGAGACCCAGGAGTCAGCTCAGATGATTATGTTTGCCTATATAAATCAAGCTGCACCAGACATAAAGCAAAAGTTTCAGGCTCTAGACAAACTTGGTGAAAAGTCTATTAGGTATCTAGTAGCCATGCCAGAAAAGGTTTACAATAAGAGAGAGACAGAGGAGCAAAGACAGGAAAGGAAGGACAGAGAACGTGATATTGCGCGTGAAAAGAGAGACCGGGCCAAAGAAAATATAGTCTCAGGCCAGACTTGTTGGACTTGCCACTATCGTATACCTGGTTCACAGATGGCTGCAGTTTCGAGATGGAAAAAGGTACGCGGGTGCAGCAGTCACCACGGACACTGAGATAGTGTGGGCAGAAGCACTCCCCCAGGGAACATCTGCACAAAGAGCAGAACTAATGGCACTAACAAAGCCCTACAAATGGGAAAATGGAAGAGACTAAACATTTACACGGACAGTCGGTATGCTTTTGCCACCGTGCATGTCCATGGAGCCATTTACCAAAAGAGGGGGCTGCTGACAGCTGAGGGAAAGACTATTAAAAACAAACAAGAAATTTTAAGCCTCATCCGGGCCATATGGGAACCAGCAAATATTGCCATTATGCACTGCCCTGGCCATCAAAAGGGAACTGATTCAATAGCCAAAGGAAATAACTTGGCTGATCAGGCAGCTAAGGAGGTGGCCCTCCAGCCCAGAGTGGAAGTACTGACTCTAGTAGACCCAGGGCCACGAGCTTTGCCTCCTGAGCCTCAGTACTCCCAAGAAGACTTGGAGTGGATAAAGAAAATTCCCATGGCCAGAGATTAACATCGTGAAAATGGCAATACTTCCCAAGGCTATCTACAAATTCAATGCAATACCTATCAAAATTCCAACCTCATTCTTCAAGGAAATA
>NW_012267279.1:5142234-5156330 GCF_000151885.1 Dipodomys ordii | reverse complement strand
AAACAAAGGAGGAGGCTGCAATGCTTGGTAAGAAATGTACGCATTATCCTGCCCATGTAATTGTAAGCCCTCTGTACAGTATGTTCACAAATAAAATTAAATTAAAAAAAAAGAAAGCTCATTATGCCAAATAATGTTTGTATGGATAAATTACTAAATGAAAAGAGAAGAAAATGAAAAGAATTTTGAAGCAACATAAAAAAAAAAAAGAAAATTCCCATGGCCTATAAACCCCCGGGCAGAGAAGGAAACAAAGACTGGTGGAAAACTGGTAAGGGGAAACTTACCTTGCCACAAAGATTGGGCAAGGGGATTCTTAAGAGAATCCATTGGGTCTCTCACGTGGGAACCCAAAGAATGCAGGACTCAATCCGACACTCAGAAGTAAAAATTAGGCAAGGAAATCAACTCATTGAGGACATTGTTGAAAATTGTAAAGCCTGTCAGCTCACCAATGCCCCCAATCAACCGGTTACAAAAGGAGCTCACCTCTGTGGAGATAGGCCAGGTGTGTATTGGGAAGTAGACTTCACAGAAGTTAAAACTGGAAAATTTGGATATAAATATTTGCTAGTTTTAGTAGACACCTTTTCAGGATGGGTTGAAGCCTACCCAACAAAGCATGAGACCGAGAATGTAGTGGCTAAGAAGATCCTGGAAGAAATCCGACCCGTGTATGACTTCCCATCCACCATCGGGGTTGGACAATGGACCGGCCTTCATTTCAAAAGTAAGTCAAGGAATAGCCAAGGCACTGGGGACGGATTGGAAATTACACTGTGCTTATAGACCCCAGAGTTCAGGGCAGGTAGAAAGAATGAATTGGACTCTAAAAGAGACCTTAACTAAATTGGCCTTGGAGACTGGCACAGACTGGGTATTGCTCCTTCCTTTTGCCTGTTTAGAGTAAGAAATTCACCCTATCAGCTTGGCTTTACTCCTTTTGAAATAATGTATGGACACCCTCCACCCATTATCCCTACCCTTCAGACTGAATTGCTTGCTGATTTGGATAATACTGAATTTCTGTGTAAGCTTGACTATTTACAGCTGGTGCATAAGAGTATGTGGCCCCAGCTTAGAGCATTATATGATTCTGCTTCTATTCCTACCCCCCATTTGTTTAAAACACCCAGGGGACTGGGTGTTTGTTCAAAGGCACAACTTGAGATCTCTGGAACCACAGTGGAAGGGACCTTACATGGTACTACTGGCTACACCTCCTGCCCTTAAGGTGGATGGCATTGCTACTTGGATCCACTGCTCCCACGCCAGACCGGCTAACCCCTTTGCTCTGGACAACCATGGGAAAACATGGGAAGACTCCAAGCATCCTAACCAACCAATCCACATACGCCTCAAGAAAAGGAAAATAAACTGATTGTTATTGGTATTGTTGTTTAATAGAATGGCTAAGGTCAGAGAGGGACTATACCCATTCAAGATCCAAAGCTGTTGGAGTTTAGTTTTGGGCCAGAGCCACAAGATTGTGTCTCAGGACCATAAGTCAAGGGGGGGAATGAAGGGTTAAAGTTTTGAGGCAGTGACCACTTGTTGCTTGTTTCTGTCTAGCAGAGCAACACATGGTGGTAATCCAAACACCTGGCTGATTGTGTGCCTTTATAACCTGCAAATCCTTAGCTCCGGGGCTCTCCTCCTGGGCTCCGCTGTGTCAGAGTGTAGGACGATTCCCAAGCTGCAGCCCGTTTAAATAAAACATTAAAACAGCTGTAAAGTCTAACTCTCGGTGGTCTTCTTGGTGGGGGTCCTGCAACCTGGGTATAACAACTTAATATACGTTTTTTGAAGCCTTTCCATTTCCTAACAAATGGGGCAATGTCATTATTTCTGATGGAGGCATAGAATTCCATTGTGTATATATACCACATTTTCTTGATCCATTCATCTACTGAGGGGCATCTGGATTGGTTCCATATCTTAGCTATGGTAAATAACGCTGCAATAAACACAGTTGTGCTGGTAGCTTTAGTGTGGTCTTGTTTGTGATCATTTGGGTAAATGCTCAAAAGTGGGATTGCTGAATCATAGGGGAACTTCTATGTGGAGTCTTTTGAGGAACCTCCAAACTGCCTTCCAAAGTGGTTGAACAAGGTTACACTCCCACCAACAATGCAGTAAGGTTCCCTTCTGTCCACATCCCCTCCAGCATCTGTTGTTATTAGAGTTCTTGATTATAGCCATTCTAACTGGGGTGAGGAGCATTTCTTTTATGGCTAGGGAGGTTGAGCATTTCTTCATGTGTCTATTGGCCATCCTTCTTTTAAGTCTTTAGCCCACTTAATTATTGGGCAGTTGCTTCTTTGAAGATTTGTTGTTGGGGGATTTAATTTTTTGAGTTCCAGGTATATTTTAGATATGAGACCCTTGTCTGTTGTATGGCTAGTGAAGATCTTCTCCCAATCCGTGGGCTTTCTATTGATCTTGCTTGCTATGTCCTTTGCCATGCAGAAGCTCTGCAGTTTCATGCAATCCCATTTGTCCAACTTTTCTTTGATTTGTTGTGTTTTTGAGTCTCTTAAGAAAATTTCAGCCTGTACCAAGGAGAACTAGGGTTTCTCCTATTCCATCCTGTAATGTTTTCAGAGTATCTGCTTGACTCTGAGGTCTTTGATCCATTTGGAGTTGATTCTGGTGCAGGGTGATATATAAGGATCTAGCTTTAGTTTTCTACAAGTGATTAACCAATTTTGCCAGCACTATTTACTGAAGAGGCTGTCTCTCTTCCATTCTATTTTTTTAGTTTACTTATTGAAGATTAGATGGCTATAGGTCTGTGGGTTCATTTCTGGGTTTTCAATTCTATTCCATTGGTCCTGAGGTCTGTTCTTGTGCCAGTCCCAAGCTGTTTTGATTACTATGGCTTTGTAGTAGAGCTTGAAATTTGGTATGACTTCCACTTTCAATCCATGTGAGACAAACATTAGAAGCATGTTTGATCCCATGTGACATCAGACTATGTTTTTGAAACATCCCTTTGGTCTCCATGTGGAGGTAGCAAGAGAAGAAGCAGGTGGATCAGTGAATGAGGTGTGGGGGGGGGGGGAGAAGAGCACCCTGGCTGTCTCCAAGGGAGATGAAGAATCTATGTCTCTGGTGGCTTCTAGGCTCACATCTATGCAGTTTGACAGTAGTACCAAAGCCTTCTTCCCTTTAATTCAATATTGGGGACAAGGGTAGTTACTGTGGTTTGAACTCAGGGCCTGGACACTGATGCCTACTTAGCTTTTTCACTCAAAGCTAGAGCTCTACCACTTGAGCCACAGTCCCACTTCTGGCTCTTTATGGGTTAATTGGAGATAAAGGATTGCACAGACTTCCCTGCCTAGGCTGGCTTCAAACGGAGATCCTCAGATCTCATCCTCCTGAGTAGTACAGCCATGAGCCACCAGAGCACACAGCTAATTCAACATTTTTAAGAAAAGCACGTATCCATTCTACATTTTGCTTTGCCACCTCTCTGCCCCCACAGGCCCTGCACACAGCTGGCAGTCGTAAAGTACAAATAATTAGCACATAAGCACATAACCTTCTGCTTGATGACTTGATGGGGTGAATTGTGGCACATCACTGACTTCTCCTTTCCTTTCTACATTAAGCCAATGATAATATTTGCAAAGTAACTAGATGAATTTCACAGGGGTCATCACTGGCCACAAGGGTAGCATATATCATAACCACAGACCCAGGGTTCAGCCTTATGACCATCATCTCCTTGATTTACACTTTCCTAGACAATGAAAAGATAAGTTACAGTGTCTAGATCTTAGGGCGTATAAATCACAGGCAATATTACATCAATGAAAGAGAGAAGCCATTTTCAAATATTAATATTTTTATTGAAACAAGTTCAGTAGAGACTCATTGAAAAAGGCAGAGAAGAGAGCTGGGAAAATATAGAGAAATGTAGAGTGTTGAAAAGAGACCCTGAAAGGTAACAGCCCAAGAATCAGGACTGCAGACAACCTGTTCCGTAGTGACCCGAGTACAGATTTCAGTTTGATTACAATGGCAGCTGACATGGAAGCCTCAGGATTCTTCACATTTCCCATTTCAACATTCTCATTTAAATGTTCTACTATCTGGAAAAGCTGCACCACAGTCCCCCTAATCAGAAATCTAGTATAAGGATCCCTATCACTCCCCACATACACTCCTGAAATTTACAGCAACATCTCAGTTCCAGAAAAACATATATTTGCAATCTCAAATTTGAAGTACATTTTCTGAGACACTTTCCAAAACAAAATCCAAGCCAAGAGTTAGTGGCTCATGCCTATAATCCTAGCTACTCAGGTGGATGAGATCTGAGGAGCCCCATTCAAAGCCAGCCCAGGCAGATAAATTGGAGATTCTTATCTCCAATTAACCAGCAAAAAAGCCAGAAGTGGAGCTCTGGCACAAATGGTAGAGCACTTGCCTTGAGTGTAAACAATGAGGAACAGTGCAAGCCCCAAGTTCAAGCCCCAGTTCCAGAACACACACACACACACAATCCAGATCTAGATCTAGATCTAACATGGTAAAAGAAATGTCAGAGCAGAAAAATGCAAAACCTGTGAGTAAGAACAGAGGGGGTCTCACTTGGGTGCATTTAGATCATAGCACACAAACAGGTAGGAACCAAGCTAATGTGTGAATTTTGACACCTCTATCACAGGGGGGACCTTTAGCCACCCTGAGTCAACAGACATGAATTTAGATTCATTCAAAGCCATTAGGCTTAATACCCCCCACATCAGAAAAGCAGAATTAACGATGTCCTCCTGCCTCTGTGGAAATGAGTTCTTTAGCCCAAGTCTGCCCTTCCAAACCAGAATTACAAAATGCTTCCTGTGGGCTCTGGAACTGGAGTTGACCCAAAGTATGAACCAAATGCTGGAAGAATTATTTGTGAGATCCAGTAACAGTTTATTACTTTTTTAAAATGAGTAACAGTATATTACTTTTTCCTGCCTGGGTGCTGTCTCTAAGTTCTATACCTGAGCCACACTGCCACTGGAGATAAGGTTCTCCCAGACTTTCCTGCCCAGACTGGCTTTGAACCACAATCCTCAGATCTCAGCCTCCTGATTAGCTAGGATTATAGACATGAGCCACCAGGGACCAGCTTTATTTTTTCATTTTTAACTCTTTAAATTCTGGCGGAGACTGCTAATAGCTTACCAAATACCCAATCTATTCTGTTTATTAAACAAAACCTAGATTTATTCAAATTCCTCCTTCCTCTCCCTAACATCCCTTGTAACCAAGTGTGACTGCTTGTCTAAGTTTCAAACACAAGATTTAAATGTGTCTTGGGTAGAAATTCTAGGAAATCTTTTTGCCATGGCCCCATTCTCTATTTTTCCATCTTGGAATCCTGGTAAATAAACTAGAGCTGCAGGCACCAAAAGACAAACTGAAGAATGAAACACAAAATACAAACGCAAACCTGGTGGCTCAAGCCTGTAATCCTAGCCACTCGGGAGGCTGAGATCCGAGGACAGCCTGAGCAGGATAATTAGTGAGATTCATCTCCAATCAACTACCAAAAAGCCAGAAATAGAGGTGTGGCTCAAGTGATAGCATGCCAGATTTGAGCAAACCAGCTAAGGGAGAACACACAGGCCCTGAGTTCAAACCCAAGTACCAGCATCAAAAAACAAAACAACAACAAAAGAAGAAAACCCAATTAAAGATGAATGACACTCCTGAAAAGTCAAAGTATATCTTTGTTCACCAGATTCTATTCTTTAGATTCTATTTCTTTAGGGTTCTTACTCTGTCTGACTGCATTACAGATGTGTTCAGCTGCTGCTCCTGCATGAATCTCAGCACCACCTTTTCCTCTGGCAGCATCCTCCTGATGGACTGTCCTATGAAGTGCTCAGGATAGATGGGATTCTGCTTTGTTCTCACAATTCAATTTTGTTCCCATGGTTTGTCCCACTGATTACCCTTCCCCCAAAGGATCTTCCCAAAATTCTCCTAGTCTCCAGCCCAGAATCTTAATCTAATTCTAAAAGCCCACTCCCCAACCCTCTCAGGTGATAGGCACCTGAGAAAGGAGACCCAGAGACTTGTTCAAACAGTTGGCAAAACTCTTTGAACCTGCCCCACACCCATTACCCCTTCTTAAGTCCCTATACCCCTGCCCCCAACATGCCACACTTCCTGTCTCCAGACTCTCCTCAAGTCACCATGGTGACCTTGTTCAGCTTTCCATTAAAGTTGATCTAGTCTGTTGAGGTCATTTTCTGTCCTTTCCTTACCCTCATCACTCAGTTTCTTAACAAGGACCATCTTCCAAGCCTTGCCAAAAAAATAAAAAATAAAAGGAACCTGAATTGAATCTCCTAGTCAGTGCTCATCTTCAGCCCTAAGGATATTTGGGGACATGTATATATATAATTCATTCTTTTTTCCTTCCTTCACTCCTTCCCTTTCTCCCCCCTCCCTTTCTCCCTTCCTCTTTTGAAACAAGGTTTCACTATGTAGTCCAGTTTATTCACTTGCCATTCTGCTTCAACCTCCCAAGTGTTGAGGGATTACAGGTACATACCACCATGCCTGGTTATAATTCTTTCCTGAGAGCAGCTGTCCTATGCATTGAAGGATATTTATTTACCAACATTGCAGTAGATGCTAGGAGAATATCTACCTTACAGTTAGGACAACCAAAAGTGTCTTCAGATATTACCTAGTATCCTGGGAGATAGGAGGAGCAAAGCTGTCCCCACCCCTTGCTGTGGGACATCATGGCTCCACATCTTAAGGACCAACAAATAGGAAACAGGATGAAAAAATAAATTCAAGAAGAGGGGCTTCTGGGGCTGGGAAGGTGGCTCAGTGGTAGAGTGCTTGTCTTGCAAGCATGAGGCCCTGGGTTCGATTCCTCAGCACCACATAAGCAGAAAAAGCCAGAAGTGGTGCTGTGGCTCAAGTGGTAGAGTGCTAGTCTTGAGCTGAAGAGCTGAGGGACAGCGCCAAGGCCCAGAGTTCAGGCCCCACAACCGACAAAAAAAAAAAATAAGAAGAGGGGATGTTCTAAAGGACAAATAACCCCGATTCTTCAACAAACACATGACATGGGAAAAGAAGGCAGGAAAGCAATATTACATTTGAAAGTCCTTTCAAATCCAGCAAATACAGTGTGTGGACCTTGTTTGGATTCTGATTTAAACCCACTGCCAAAAGATCTTTTTGATACAGTGGAAGAAAATAGAGCTCAAAGTGGCTGTTAAGAGATCAAGATCAATGATGAATGTGGCGGGCATGGTAGTGGTACTATGGCTATTTTCAAAAGCATTCTGTGATGAAGAGATGAGGTGGCATATGACATATTTCTGGTGAAGAGGGAAAAGGCAAGAATGGAGAAAACAACCTCCAAATGGCAAGGACAGCCAGGCACTGATGGCTCACATCTGTAATCCTAGCAACACAGGAGGCTGAGATATGAGGATCATTGTTCAAAGCCAGCCTAGGCAGGAAAATCTATAAGACTCTTATTTTCAACAAACCACCAAAAAGCTGGAGGGGAGCTATGGCTTAAGTGGTAGAGTGCTACCATTGAGCTCTGAAACAGCCAAATGAGAGGGTAAGGCCCTGAGTTCAAAACCCAGTACTGGCCACAGAAAAGAAGAGGGGGGTGGGCCTTTGGCTATTCATGATAGCTTTCGCTCTGCTTTTGTATAGGTTTGGAATTTTCCAAAAGAAAAATTAGGGAAATAAAATTTAAGAAATTAACAAGGCAGCTGGGAAGTTGGCTCAGTGGTAGAGTGCTTGACTCACATGCATGAGGCCCTGGGTTGGATTCCTCAGCACCACATAAGCAGAAAAAAGTTGGGAAGTGGCACTGTAGCTCAAGTGGTAGGGTGCTAGCCTTGAGCTGAAGAGCTGTGGGACAGTGCCAGGCCCAGAGTTCATCCCCCAAGACCGACAAAAAAAAAAGAAAAGAAAAGAAAAGAAATTAACAAGGCATGGGTTAATAGGGAATTCAGAAGCTTCAGAATTCAATGTGGTAATCCACTAACAGGTCTGATCATTTGAAGCAGAATTGTCACCTCTCTTGCTGATAGAAGGATTCTGACTTAATGGACTTCCATGGTCCTTTCTGAGCTGGCTTTGGACCCTGGAGTTTCAAAAGGCTGATTTTGGGGTGAACTCACTGGTCTAAGGTTCCTCTGGCCCAGGGATCCTGGATTAAGTGAATGTGCCCCCTCCTTGGCCCCTGACTCATTTAGATGACAGACTGGACCTCACTAGAACATTCCGAATTAGACAGTGCCTGCTGAACGGGGCTTGCGTCAAAGCCTTCTTTAAGTGCCTGTGGCTGCAGTTTGAGTAACTTGTCAGGAAAGTGTGAATTACAAGTCAGTATTACAAAAGTGCTTATTTTCAGCCTTCAAAAAAAAAACAGTGAGAAAGAGGAAGGCATGCATAATAAAGCAGCCGGGCATCTGAGGCAAAAGTTTGCTTGTCCTTACCCTCTCCTTACTCCACCCCCCACCCCCAGGCCTTCCTCTCTACCCCAGCCTTCCCTGACAAATCAAATGCTGCAGGAAGGGGGATGGGAAGGGTCAAGCGAGGGGGCAGAAGAGCAGGTGCTATACACAGGTGGGGGAAGGGAACACCAGAAGTTCCTGTGCTCCCCTCCCCCAAGCCCTGCTGTCCCTAAGTACAGACAGTAGATAGACTGACTGCCCCAGGCCACAAAGGGCACCATATCACAAAGCTGAAATGCCTCTAAAGTGGCATTCAGAACATCTCTGCCCAGCTTAGAAGGCTGTAGAACACTGCCTTGCAGCCACAGGCAGAACACCAGTTATGACTGTCCCACTATCCCTTCCTCTCCATCCCCCACCCCAAGTCCCAATCCTGACCTCAGCTTCTCTCCTTCAGCCTGGAGCATGGGCCGCCATGCTACTGCCCAAGCCATTCATTCTCCTCTGTAAGATATTGTCACAAGGCCAGGCAAAGTGGCTCATACTTATAATCCCAGCAAAAAGGTAGTAGAGGATAGGAGGACTGTGGTTTGAATCCAATATGAGCCAAAAAGTTCTCCACCTCAACCAATAAACATGGAGCTCAGTGGTACACACTTGTCATTCTCGCTATTCCGGAAGTTTAAATAGGAGGACCACGGTCAAGGCTGACCTGGGCAAGAAGAGAGACCTTATCTGAATAGTAACTAAGGCAGAAAAGGGCTAACAGATCATATTAAAAGAAATAACTATAATAAAAAAGCAAACATCCAGGCACTGGTGGCTCATGCCTGTAATCCTAGCTACTCAGGAGGCTGAGTATCTGAGGATCATGGTTTGAAGATAGCCCAGGCAGGAAAGTCTGTGAGACTCTTATCTCCAATTAGTCACCAGAAAACCTGAAGTGGTGCTATAGCTCAAGTGGTAGAGGGCTAGCCTTGAGCAAAAGACCTAATGGACAGTGCCCAGGCCCTAAGTTCAAGTCCCAAAACCAAAAGAACAACAACAACAAAAAAAAGTAGTAGAGCTCCTGCCCAGCAAGTACAAGGCCTGAGTCCAAACCTGAGTACAAAAAGGAACGAAGGAAGGAAGGAAGAAGAGAGAGAGAGAGAAAAGAAAGAGAAGGAAGGAAGGAAACAAGGAAAGAAAGATACAAACTTGGTGTGTTGGTGCATATATTATGGCTCATAACTGTAATCCTAGCTACTCAGGAGTCTGAGATCTGATGATCATGGTTCAAAACCAGCCCTGGCAGAAAAGTCCCCATGAGACTTTTATCTCCAACTAACCACTCAAAAAATGGAAGTGGTCCTGTGGCTCAAAGTGGTAGAATGCTAACCTTGAGCAAAAGAGCTCAAGGACAGCACCCAAGCCCCATGACCAACAAAAAAAAAAAAAGAAAGAAAGAAAAGAAAAAGAAAAACCCAGGCAAAAACTTGAAAACCTATTAAAAATAAAACTACAGGAGAAAGACCTGGGGGTAGAACTCAAGTGATAGAGTGTGTGTCTAGCAAGTAGAAAGCCTTGCATTCTAGCACCACCAAAAAAAGAGGAGGGAGGGTTGTCACTCAACTATCTATAAGATAGTTATTATCATCATGGTAATTGTCATCTTGATTTTTCCAAATATAGGAGCTGTGGCTCAAAAAAAAAGAAAAAGAAAGGCTAAATATCTTGTTCAAGGGCTGAGCATGATGGCTTACGCAGGTAATACCAATACTCCAGAGTGGGAAATCAGTTGGATAAAAATTCAAAGCCAACTCAAGAGGCTAAAATCTGAGGATTGGGGTTTGAAGCCAGCTGTGGCAGAAAAGACCCTGTGAGACTTTTATCTCCAATTAACCACTCAAAAACTGGAAGTAGAGGGCGGGAAGGTGGCTCAGTGGCAGAGTGCTTGCCTTGCATGCATGAGGCCCTGGGTTCGATTCCTCAGCACCACATAAGCAGAAAAAAAAAGCTGGAAGTGGCGCTGTGGCTCAAGTGATAGAGTGCTAGCCTTGAGCTGAATTGCTGAGGGACAGCGCCCAGGCCCAGAGTTCAGGCCCCACGACTGGACCCCCCCCCCCAAAAAAATGGAAGTAGAGCTGTGGCTCAAAGTCACAGAGTGCTAGCCTTGAGCAAAAGAGCTCAGTGACAGCGCTAGGCCCTGTTCAAGCCCCACAACCAGTCCCCCCCCCCAAAAAAGACAACAAGCCAGTTCAAAAAAGTGAAATTCATCTCAACAAACAATCTGAATACAGTGTAGTTCACTTCTGTGGTCCTAAGCACAGGAGATATATGTCCAAGACTGGCTCTAGGCAAAATTCAAGATCCTAGGGGAAAAATAACTAAAGTTATTTATGGCTAAGACCATGAGCCAAGTGCTAGGCAACTGCCTAGCAACAGTGAGGCCCTGAGTTCAAGTGCTAATACTGCAAAAAACAAACAAACAAAAAACCATAATCAAGGTGGCCATAGGGATAAATGCCTATAGTCCCAGCACTCAGGAAGCTGGAGGCAAGAAGATCACACATTTGTAATTAGCCTGGTCTATAAAGGGAGACCCTATCTCAAAAGCAGATAAAGACACACAGTCAATGGACAGTGGGGCTGGCCTGGGACCCAATGCGTTTGGCTGTCAATATGGATCCTTTGCCTTCCTGGACCACAGAAATCTGTATGCTGACATCTCACTCCTATCCAATGCCTTTTTTGACCCTAAGTTTATTCTCTATTTAAACTTCTCTGAGGCAGCTGGCTCCAGCTTTTTCCTCTGGCCAAAGAGAAGCCAATTTATTAGGATTTCTCTTGAGGAAGGCAGAGATACTCCTGTTTATATCCTAGTCCCCATCAGACACATAAGTGTATCATACTGTCATTAAACCCTGAAATGCCTGACCCAGCTACTACCACACACTAGCTACTAGAAAGTTCATTACCTCCAATGGGAGATGGTCATTGTGCTTCCTTGTCACACGTCTCAGCAGGTCCAGCAGAGCACAGGAACTCTCTAATGCAAGGAAATCTTTACTTTTGCTAGGAATCCTCCTTGACAGATGTGTTATTGATCTATCTCCAGAAGCATCCTATGATTTGGGGTGCATTGGTAAACAACACTCTTTAGGGGTGGTAGGGGTGGGGTGGGGGTGCAAACAATTCTGTAAGTTCCCAAAAGAATGAAAGACAAGACAAAGTGGAAAAATTATTTGCAGAAGGACATGTCTGCTAACTGGGTACCAGTGGGGCTCGTGCCTATGATACTCGCTACTCAGGAGGCTGAGATCTGAGGATCATGGTTTGAAGGTAGTCTGGGCAGAAAAGTCTATGAGCCTCTTATCTTCAATTAACCACCAAAAAGCCAGAAGTGGCAATGTAGAACATCAGGCCTGGGGCAAAATGAGCAATTATTGTGTCTGAGGTTAGTTTGTGAATTACCTCAAAAATACTATTTTAAAAGAAAAAAATAATCGTGAATTGAACTGGAGAACAGCTTTTACTCTGTTTTCCATATGCAATAATCTCTTTTTTGTTGTTTTTGTTGGTTGTAGGGCTTGAACTTAGGACCTGGTCATTATCCCTGAGTCTCTTTGTGCTCAAGGATAGCACTCTACCACTTAAGCTATAGCACCACTTCCATTTTTTGAGTGGTTAGTCCAAGATAAGAGTCTCACAGGGACTTTCCTGCCTGGGCTGGCTTTGGAACCATGATCCTCAGATCTCTGCCTTCTGTGTAGCTAGGATTACAGGCATGAGCCACAGATTCCAGTTCAATAAAAATTTTATTGCAATATATAAACAGCAAATAACTGTAAATTCAGTGGTTTTTAAAAATCCATATGTGTGTGTATGTATTGTGTGTGTGTTTGTGTGTGTATATGAGAGAGAGTGGGGGGGGCATGGGGCTTGAACTCTAGGCCTGGGCATTATCCATGAGCTCTTCGGCGAGTGCTCTACTACTTGAGCCACTCTGCCACTTCTGGTTTTCTGGTGGTTAATTGAAGATAAGTGTCTGACAGGGTTTTCTTCCCAGGCTGGCTTTGAACCTTGATCCTCAGATCTCAGCCTCCTGAGTAGCTAGGATTACAGGTGAGATTCACCTTGCCCAGCCCCTTTGTTATATTAAGGAAATGAGATTGAAGGCTGACGTCAGGTTGGAAGATGGGGATTAGGGAGAGGAATCAAGGTTAAGAACCCTGTATAGAAGGAAAGGCAGGGAGGAGATAGATCCTGGAAGAGGTTCAGCTGACCCTAGCACCAAAGAGCCAGTGCACCCGGGCAGCTCAGCCAGCAACCTGAGCGAGGGGGTGAATTCTCACAGGAGAAGGGGAGGAAGGAAACTCCTGGCATGGCCTATCACTGCATGAATTTTATTTTTGTTTTTGTTTTGCATTGTATTGTGCTAGTCCTAAGGCTTGAACTCAGGGTCTGGACACTGTCCCTGAGATTTCTTGTTCAATGCTAGCACTCTATCACTTAAACCACAGCTCTACTTCTGGCGTTCTGGTAATTAATTGATGATAAGCATCTCACAGACATTCCTGCCCAGGCTGGCTTTGAACCACCATCCTCAGATCTCAGCCTCCTAAGTGGCTAGCATGTCAGCCATGAACCACTGAAGTCTGATCACGAACATTTTATAATTCAAAATAGCTCCAGTTTTATATTACAAACAAACAATCACCCAGCATCCAAGCAGTCAGAGAACCTGGTATTAAAACACTGGTCTTTCTTCCCTCAGGTCTTTTCCTCTGCCTGCATGCATTTATCTTACAAATAGAACAAGTATAAGATACAAGGTATGTATATCTGTAGTTTCCCTATATGGTATCCTCTTAGCCTGTCAATAAAGGATCATTCATGACATCATTTTTAATGACTGAATAGAACTCTCCAGTGTCTGGCAAAACCATACTTTATCTAAGCAATCATCTATTGTCAGACATTTGGGCCATTTCCCAAATCTTGCTACTATAAACAGAGCTGCCAGGAACTTCCTTAGAGACATGCCCTGAACTTCTGATCCTCTTTCACAGAAGGGTGAAAGAGAACAATGAGCTATTTGCCCAAGTTGCCTTCAACCCCCTATCACAGCCCCTCCTCCCTAGCCCTGGTGACAGGCATCCCTCTGCAGCCCAGCTGGAGAGGCCCATGGTCAGGCCCTTGGAATCCTCAGGAGATAGATGCCCAGCTCCCCAGATAAAGCTAGATAATCAGATGCAAGGGTCCAGAAATCAGTCTAGCACTAGGGAGGAGATAAAGCAGCTTCATATATTCTGAGTTCTCTTGGATGTTCCCTTCCCTAGCACTGACCCTAGCCTCCAGGACATCCGTGCACTGCTGGCAGCCCCTGGGCTCTGGCTTCTCATTCTGTTGCCCTCATTCCTGAGGTAGTGGCAGCAAATTTCCAGTCATACAGACTCTCCAAGAATCCCTTTTCTCAGCCAACAAGGTTTTGTTTTGTCTGTGCTGGTACTGGGGTTTGAACTCAGGGCCTATACTCTTGCTTGTTTTGTTTTGTTTTGTTTTGTTTGATATAGGATCTGCCTCTTAAAACACACAGCCTAGGGCTGGGAAGGTGGCTCAGTGGTAGAGCGCTTGCCTTGCATGCATGAGGCCCTGGGTTCGATTCCTCAG
>NW_012267279.1:5133164-5135009 GCF_000151885.1 Dipodomys ordii | reverse complement strand
TGAGCATGATGGTGCTTACCCATAATCCCAGCTACTCGAGAGTTGGAGGTAGGAGGATTGAGGTCCATGGTCAGAGGCAGGCCAATCAAAACTTGGAAATTTTATCTGAAAAACAAACTAAAATCAAAAGGACTGAGATATGGCTCCAGTGGTAGAGCAAATGCTTGCAAGCACAAGGCCCTAAGTTCAAACCCAATACAGACAGGAAGGAAGGAAGGAAGGAAGGAAGGAAGGAAGGAAGGAAGAAGGAAGCAAGCGAGCAGTCACCCCTCCAGGTCTAGAGGGGCTGAGGGAGGAAGAGGACTAAGGTGATCGTGATGGTTCTGAAAATCCGGCACCAGAAGAGTCTGCATCACTGCCAGTTCCTACTGCTGTGTGGCCTGCACTGGGGTGTACCAAACTTGGGGACTGAAGGCATTTCTTTGAAGGCTTGGCGGTGGAGGAGGGCAGCTCCTGGTCAGGGAGAGGCTGCCTGCTTTTCTCCCCTCCACGCTTCTCCCCTCTGAAGGACTGGGCAGGGCAGGCTGGCACCCCATAGGAGGAAGGGAATGAGGCAGCTAAACACTCGGCACAGTTTCATGAGAGACACAAGATTTGGAAAGCCCTGAGGACTCTGGAGCTCATGGCATGACCCTGCTCATGAACCCTACCTCTTCCACACACCTCCTGCAGTATACCCCAAGTACGCAGTGCTGTCCTACACACACACCTTCGAAACATTCACAAGCCCCCACCATGTCCCCCAAGGCATAAAAAGCCCACAGCCACTATTTTTGGCAGCTCATGTTGGGCACCTAGCATTCCTTTTGTTTGTTTGTTTTTTGGTCGGTTGTGGGACTTGAACTCTGGGCCTGGGCGCTGTCCCTCAGCTCTTCAGCTCAAGGCTACCACTTGAGCCACAGTGACACTTCTGGTTTTCTGGTGTTTAATTGGAGATCAGAGTCTCATGGACTTTCCTGCCTGGGCTGGTTTTGAAGGGCAATCCTCGAGTAGCTGAATAGGATTATAGGTATGAGCACCTCGAAGTCTATGATTGAGCTCTAGGAAAATGAGAGCAGGAATCTCTAGGAAGATTCCACAGAATGTTGCCATTTACTTAGCCAGACAAGATAAGACATTGAAGTAACATTGGATGCCAACAGGTCTCCGTAAGGGGCATTGCCCTGGCTTTGCCCACACTCTGCCAAGTACATTCGTGCCCTGAGACAGGGCAATCCTTGCCTACCAGAGGCTAATGATCCTGAGCTGTTCGCATGATGCTTCTCAGAAGACCCTGCAGGATGGTGAGTAACTCAATCATCCTTCCTCCCACAGAATTCATGGAATTCCATGTTACCTTAGCATCTAAGAAAACAGCAGAGGCAGGAAGGTCTCTCTGATCTTCCCCTCTCCCTTGACCAAGCCACCCCAGAACCCTCTGACCTTCCCCAGAAGTTGGTCCTAAGACTCTCATCCCAGAGTCGCCTTCCTTATATCTGGAGGAAAAGACTGTCCTTATCTCTGGAGATAAATAGACACAGAGGACAAGCAGGAATTGCTAATTTCCCTACCCCACCACCAGTTTTTACTATAAGGTGTCAGCCCCCATTGTTTTTTCCTCCTTCTCCTTGAATGCCCACTCTTCATCAACCGCAGCAAAAAAAAATACAGTTTAAAGGCTGCTGTCTCATACACACAAATACATTTGTATGTTTCTCTTGTTAATCTGTCTCTTGCTCTAGGTGTCTTATCCATGAACCTGGCCATGGGAATGAAAAGAAGTCTCTTCTCTCCTATCATTGGATTTCCTTCTTTCTCCTTTCACTCATCAACATGCTATTCACATAGCTGGGGAATGGTGCTGAA
>NW_012267279.1:5130615-5133114 GCF_000151885.1 Dipodomys ordii | reverse complement strand
AGCTACTCAGGAGGATGGGATCTGAGGATTGTGTTTGGAAGTCAGCCCAGGTAGGAAAGTCTGTGAGACTCTAATAAACTACTCTGAAAAAGCCAGAAGTGGCACTGTGGGCTCAAGTGGTAGAGTACTAGCCCTGAACAAAAAGCAGCTCAGGGACAGTGCCCAGGCCCTGAGTTCTACCCCTAGGTCTGGTGGGAGAGAAAAAGTCTCTCAGATGTGTCTTCCTGGGCTGGCTTTGCACCAGGATCTTCAGATCTCAGCCTCCTAAGTAGCTTAGATCTGATCCAGCAGTCAAAAGAGTTTGAATTAAATGCCCAGGAGCCATACAAGATGAATAAGAAGATGTCAGCTGCTCTCAGGGCCTTACCCTCTGTGTTCATCTCTAGGGGCTGTCCTAACAGTGCCACAAACTGGAGGATTTAAAAGCAAAAACTAGTCAGGTGCTAGTGGCTCATGCCTGTAATTCTAGAAACTCAGAGGATTGAGATCCAGAGAGTCACAGTTCAGAGCCAGGCCAGTCAGAAAAGGGCACAAGACTCCATCTCCAAAATAACTGGCAAAAAGCCAGATTGGAGGCATGGCTCTCAGTAGAGCTCCTGTTGGGTAAGTATAAAGCCCTGAGTTCAAATTCTAGTACCAGACCAAAACATAAAGTAATCCAGAAACTTAACTGTCCCACAGTTCTGGAAACCAAGTCAGAAAGCAAGGTGTTGGCAGGACCCTGCTCCCTCTGAGGGCTCCAGGGAAGACTCATTCCTGGCTTCTTAGTTTTTAATGGCAGCCACCAACCCTTTGCTCCCCGTGCCTTACAGCAGCAACTTCTGAACACTTGTCCCTGTCTAGGTTCTTCTTCTCTCTCTCCTTCCTTCCTTCCCTTTCTTCCTTCCTTCCTTGCTTCCTTCCTTCCCTTTCTTCCTTCCTTGCTTCCTTCCTTCCTTGCTTCCTTCATTCCTTCCTTGCTTCCTTCCTTCCTTCCATCCTTCTTTCCTTCCTTCCTTTCCTCCTCTTCTTCTTCCTCCTCCTCCTCCTTCTTCTTCCTTTGCTTCTTCTTCTCCCTCCTGTTCCTCATCCCCTTCTCCCCCTCCCTCCTTTTGGTGCTGGTCCTAAGACTTGAACTCAGGGCCTGGGCACTGTTCCTGAGCCTTTTTTTGCTCAAGGTTACCATTTTACCACTTGAGTCATGGCTCCAGTTCCAGCTTTTTTTGACCAGTTAATTGGAGATAAGAGTCTCACAGACAGCCGGGCACTGGTGGCTACTCAGCCACTCAGGAGGCTGGGATCTGAGGGTTGCAGTTCAAAGTGAGCCCAGGCAGGAAAGTCCATGAAATTCTTATCTCAAATTAACCACCAGAAAACTGAAAGTGGAGCTGTGGCTCAAAGTGGTACAGTGCTAGCCTTGAGCAAAATAGCTCTGGGGCAGTACCTGACAGGCCCTGAGTTCTAGCTCTATGACCACCCAAAAAAAAAAAAGAAAGAAAGAAAGAGAGAAATAAAGAAAGAAAGCAAGCCTCACAGGCTTTCCTGACTGGGCTGTCTTCAAACATCTATCCTCAAATCTCAGCCTCCTGAGTCAAGTGTCTCTCTTCTTATGAAACATCAGTCTACTAGACTTGGGGCCAATTTAATCCAGCATGACCTCAACTTGACC
This sequence comes from Dipodomys ordii, assembly GCF_000151885.1. NCBI lineage: Eukaryota > Metazoa > Chordata > Mammalia > Rodentia > Heteromyidae > Dipodomys > Dipodomys ordii. The sequence continues at coordinate 5,131,466 of NW_012267279.1, read as the reverse complement.
AATTACATCTGCCAAGACTCTATCTCCCAGAACAGTCACATTCTGGGGTTCTATGGAGACATGAATTTTGAGGAGACAACAAAACCCATTCACACTCTCTTACAGAGGCAAGGATAAATACAAAACAGCAAAGCCACAGGCATGAAATTGCCATCACAGCTTCAAATGGAGTAGAAGGGAAACCGAGGGGGTGAGGGTAAGTAAGGGAATGGCAGGGATTAGAGGCCTGGCAGTGTCCTAGAAACACCTTTAGGTCACTTTGCCTTGTGCCTCCTACTCTGGCTATACTGAAAAAAACAGGCATGCTATGAGGCTCAATTTTTTTTAAGTCTGATACTGGTACTCAAACTTTGGTACCTAACACTTTACCAACTGAGTCAGGCCAGCTATGAGGCTCTAATTGGCCCCTTAGACATCTCTCTGGAAATCAGACACTGGTGGCTCACACCTGTAATCCCAGCTTCTCAGGAGGCTGAAATCTGAGGACAGAGGTTTAAAGCCAGCCCAGGCAGGAAAGTCCATGAAACTCTTATTTCCAGTTAATCACCAAAAAGCAAGAAGTAGATCTATGGATCAAATGGCAGAATGACAGCCTTGAGTGGAAAAGCTAAAGGAGAGTGCTCAGACCCTGAGTTCAAGTTCCAGTATGCATACACAAAAGAAAGGAGCCCTGGGCTGGGAAGTTGGCTCAGTAGTAGAGCGCTTGCCTTGCATGCCTGAGGCCCTGGGTTCGATTCCTCAGCAACACATACGAAAAAAGCCAGAAGTGGCGCTGTAGCTCAAGTGGTAGAGCGCTAGCCTTGAGCTGAAGAGCTGAGGGACAGCTCCCAGGCCCAAAGTTCAGGCTCCAC
>NW_012267279.1:5119259-5122525 GCF_000151885.1 Dipodomys ordii | reverse complement strand
AGAAAACAGCAGAGGCAGGAAGGTCTCTCTGATCTTCCCCTCTCCCTTGACCAAGCCACCCCAGAACCCTCTGACCTTCCCCAGAAGTTGGTCCTAAGACTCTCATCCCAGAGTCGCCTTCCTTATATCTGGAGGAAAAGACTGTCCTTATCTCTGGAGATAAATAGACACAGAGGACAAGCAGGAATTGCTAATTTCCCTACCCCACCACCAGTTTTTACTATAAGGTGTCAGCCCCCATTGTTTTTTCCTCCTTCTCCTTGAATGCCCACTCTTCATCAACCGCAGCAAAAAAAAATACAGTTTAAAGGCTGCTGTCTCATACACACAAATACATTTGTATGTTTCTCTTGTTAATCTGTCTCTTGCTCTAGGTGTCTTATCCATGAACCTGGCCATGGGAATGAAAAGAAGTCTCTTCTCTCCTATCATTGGATTTCCTTCTTTCTCCTTTCACTCATCAACATGCTATTCACATAGCTGGGGAATGGTGCTGAATGCCTGTAATCCCAGCACTTAGAAAGCACAGACAGAAAGATCATGACTATCCTGAGCTACATTGAAAAACCCTGTCTAAATAAATTTTTTAAAAAGGAAGGGAAGGGAGGAAAGAAGGAAGGAAGGAAGGGAAGGAAGGAAGGAAGGAAGGAAGGAAGGAAGGGAGGGAGGGAGGGAGGGAGGGAGGGAGGGAGGAAGGAAGGAAGGAAGGGATTCTCATAGAAAAATTGCTAAATATACTGCTTATTCTGTTACCGGATGCAGGTGAAGTTTAGTGAAGTTCTCCTTTAAATGTAGGAACTCAGAGTCCTTGACTTTAATCGTAGAATAAGAATTTCTGGACATGATAGTAAGAAAATTTGGCAGAGCTTTATTGAGTAAGTAAACAAGTAGGCAAGCAGACAGACAAAAGGCAAACAGACAAGCAGAAGGGCAAGGGGACACTCTAGCAGAGTGTGGGTGCTGTCACAGGGAGACAGAGAGACAGAGACAGAGACAGAGATAGAGATAGAGACAGAGACAGAGACCCACACAGCTTCTTGGGCTGTTAGGGTTTTACAGGGTAAAGGCAGAGGGTCTGGCTTCCAAGTTAACATAAAGAAAGCAGTTCTGTCTTTGTTCTAATCACACGTGGTTTACTTTCTGACTTTCCAGGTAAGAATGAATCCTACTGTAAAACAGTCCTTGAGATAAGGAGGGCGCCTTCAGTTTGAGGACGCATTTTCCTCAGGAAGGCATCCATCCTGTCAGACAAGTGTTAACTCCTGGGGTGAGGAATGCACCCTCAGGAAGAAATGCATCCTGTCCTCTCTTTGGAGCAAAAAATGGCTTCTGTGTTTCTAAATACCATATTTTTTGAGTTCCCTTTACTAGGCCTCAGTTTCCTTAAGTTATCCGGTTTCATTTTCCCCTAAATGACTTTGGTCCCTTAATCTTAAGGGAAGTGTATGAAGGAATATTTCCTGTATTTGCTGTTAGCTGATCATTCCTCATTCTATCCGGCTTTCTTTCTCCTAAAATGACTTTGTTCCCTTCATCTTTTTTTTTTTATTATTATTTTATTTTTTTGGTTGGCCATGGGGCTTGAACTCTGGGCCTGGGCGCTGTCCCTCAGCTCTTCAGCTCAAGGCGAGCGCTCTACCACTTGAGCTACAGCGCCACTTCTTGTCCCCTTCATCTTAAGGTAAGTACATGGACAAACTTTAAGCTTGGGTTTTTGAATTCCTGGTAGCCATTTACCAGGCCTCATGTTCATTGAGGCTATCCAGCCTCAACTCTGCTTCCCTATCCATATCTGCTCCCAAGAGACTATAGATGAAGAGCATCTCCAAAGATGGCACCCGGGAAGTGACCCTGTGGGACACAGTGACAAGTTTCCTAGGGGCCTTGCTCATACTGGTACTGCAGGTGCTTCAGTTCTGTTGAAGGAAGTCAGGCCTAACTCTGAGGTCCTCAGCCCACTGAGCCCAGCCAAGGAGGGGAAAGTGGTCTGTCCACTTCCCAGGACAGAGATGGCAGGTGCATTCTTTGCCTCCAGTGCTGGTCCCTGTGGTTGTTCACTGGTGTTCTCCATGGGGGAGAGCCACAGACTCACTGTGCAAACATGGGGGAAAGAGTTTCCCCTCATGCATGTGCTCCTTACACACCAGCAGGACACCAAGTGGGGGGGCATGGAGAAGCGCCCGCAGCTTGAGAGGTTTCTACTCAGACAGAGCAGGGAGGTTGTGAAGCTATGACTCAGCACCCTTTTCCAAAGAACTAAGAGAAAGGCTGGGGAAGTGGGAAGAATGGGATCAAAGGGAATAAAATAAACTTGAAGAAAGAGATGCTTTTTGAAGACAAGAAGAGCCTCTCACCTGAATCTTTATCTGCCTGCGAACCCGGGTCGTACCATGATAGCTTACAAAGTAACACAGAACTATCCATTCCCTGGGAGAGAATGAGTTTTCTTTGTGGTAGAACTAAGTTTGCAAATGTAAAAAAGAGGGCTGGGAATGTGGCTCAGCAAAAAAAGGAAAAAGCTGGAAGAGGCGCTATGGCTCAAGTAGTAGAGTGCTAGCCTTTAGCTGAAGAGCTGAGGGTCAGCGCCCAGGCCCAGAATTCAGGCCCCATGACCGGACCACCCCCCAAAAAAGAGAGAGAGAGAGAGAAGAGAGAATATCATTTAATTTCTAGCACCTGTCACAGATTAAAAACAAATCATGTTTTTGTTTTTGTTTTTGCTAGTCCTGGGGCTTGAACTCAAGGCTTGGGCACTGTCCTTGAGCATCTTTTGCTCAAGGCTAACACTCTACCACTTGAGCCACAGTGCCCCTTCTGGCTTGTTCTTTTTTTTATCTGGTACTAAGGAATTGAGCCCAGGGCTTCATGCATGCTAGGCAAGCACTCTACCACTAAGCCTCATTCCAGGCCCAAATAATCATGTCTTAAAGTTAAGACTTTATTGTGATTATAAAATTATTAATTTTGATTCTTTTTTTATGTGGTGCTGAGGAATTGAACCCAGGGCCTCATGCATGCAAGGCAAGCCCTCTACCACTGAGCCACCTTCCCAGCCCCTAATTTTGATGTTACAAAATGGGAAAACTGGTTGGATGCCAGTGACTCCTGCCTATAATCCCAGCTACTCTGGGGGCTGAGATCTGAGGAATGTGGTTGAAAGCCAACCTGGGCAGGAAAGTCCATGAAGATCATCTCCAATTAACCATCCCCAAAAGCCAGAATGGGAGCTGTAATCCAACTGGCAAGGCACTAGACTTGAGCAAAAA
>NW_012267279.1:5117529-5119209 GCF_000151885.1 Dipodomys ordii | reverse complement strand
AGAACACAGTGAAAGTGGTCAGAAAGAACTATGCAAGAGAAAGGAGATTGTGTGACCCATAGGAAAATGACACTTCAGATCATTGGCAGCCATCTATATGGTACAGAGCTGAAAAAGCATTAGTAGCAGGGGACAAAGGTACACATAGTTTAAGAATCTGGGGGTCTGGCTGATCATTATCTCAGTTCTGGATCTGTGAGGGATCTGGAGAAGTTGCCATCAATGTCATCCCTTGAAAGGAGCAATAGGGGTCCTATTAGATGACCTTTCTGGTTCCAGGTGCAGTTTGATCATGGTTAATAATTTTCCTCATTAGGGGGGAGGGGGGAGGCTGGGAAGGGATGTGAAGGGTAAACCAAAGGAGGAGGCTGCAATGCTTGGTAAGAAATGTACGCATTATCCTGCCCATGTAATTGTAACCCCTCTGTACAGTATGTTCACAAATAAAATTAAATTAAATTAAAAAAAAATAATTTTCCTCATTAGGGGTGACCATTCTGTGAGGACTCTGCTGTATCTTAGGGGTAGTTTGAGTTCTTCACATAAAGATGTTATCCATCAGTCCTGCTCGCCTAGAAACAAAGGTGATTGCAAAGTGGCTATGGAAAGAATGGTTTAGAAAACAGTGCCATCATGCTGGGAAGTTGGCTCAGTGTTAGAGTGCTTGCCTTGCGTGCATGAGGCCCTGGGTTTGATTCTTCAGCACCACATAAGCAGAAAAAGCTGGAAGTGGTGCTGTGGCTCAAGTAGAAGGGAGTTAGCCTTGAGCTGAAGAACTGAGAGACAGTGCCCATGCCCAGAGTTCAAGCCCCATGACTGACAAAAAAGAAAAGAAAAGAGTGCCAAGCACAAAATGGAGGCAGAGAGGCCAGACCAAAACAGTGTAATATGATTAGAATGGAGCTCCTCTCCCTCCAGCTCAAGCAATTCTGCATTGCAGAGCTCGGAGATCACCTCCCAGATAGACTTAGATTCCAATCTGCTTGTGGGGCCATCCAAGTTAAGACACACTTCTATGGGTGTGCATGTTAGGAGTGAGCTCTTCAAACAAGGACTGGCACTAAGTGTATTCCTCTGAGCATGTGCCATTTAGTCATGTGCATTATCTCATCTCATGTGCATGGTAATCCTGAGAGAACACCACACTCGCTGTGATTCCTGTCTTAGAAGGGGCCACAATGTAATGAGTGTCACAGACTAGAAGAAGCAGAGTCAGCATTTGAAGCTCTTTGGCTTCTCAAAGGCTATGCTATTAATGATTGCAAGATGAAAATGCTGTTCACTAAGTCTGTGGAGGGAAGGGACACAGCAGCGAGTGACCCGGACAAGCATTCGGACAAAGTGGTCACTATTTGGATGCTAGAGATGCCCAGGACCAGCCCTTGCACAAGCCATCAGATCATCCTTCCTCAGATTTTCACAAGTCCTTTTTCTATCCATTTATTGGATAGTGCCTAAGACACTAGACTGCAAACTTACTAAATTTAAATCAAATTCAAGGAACTGACATTTTATTGGAGATGTGGGGGAGGAATATAGATAAAGTAGAAGCTGGACATTGGTGGCTCATGCCTGTAATCATAGCTACTCAGGAGACTGAGATCTGAGGATTGTGGTTTGCAGCCAGTGTAGGCAGAACAGTCATGTGATTGTTATTTCCAATTAACCAGCAAAAAAAAA
>NW_012267279.1:5107829-5114049 GCF_000151885.1 Dipodomys ordii | reverse complement strand
GTACGTACGGGGGCTTGACCTCATGCTCTCACACAGCTTTTTCTACCAGTTGAACCACAGCTCCGTTTCTGGCTTTTTGCTGGTTAATTGGAGGAAACAGACTCTCAGATTTATCTGACTGGACTGGCTTCTCAGATCTCAGCCTCCCAAGTCCCGAGGATTACAGGTGTGAGCCACCAGCGCCCGCCTCACATCTTCAAGTTTTTAGTGGGATCTTCAGACATAGGGTTGTGAGTCCCAGAAAACTGAGTTCATGTATCATTGACTTCTGGAGACTGAGTTATGTGTCAGCAAACCCTCCTTTGTGTGGGGTTGGGGTGTGTGTTGGCCTTGGATGGTCAGATTGGGACTGTCATTTTCCATAGGGCCTGGGGTCAGCAAGGCCCTGCTATATAGATGACAAGGCATTCCATTAATGTCAACAGTCTGGGGGGCTAGGAATGTGGCTTAGTGGTAGAGTGCTTGCTTAGCATGCATGAAGCCTGGGTTTGATTCCTTAGTACCACATAAATAGAAAAGGCTGGAAGTGGCACTGTGGCTCAAGCAGTAGAGCACTTGCCTTGAGCACAGAGAGGCTCAAGGTCAGTGCCCAGGCCTTGAGTTCAAGCCCCAGGACTGGCAAACAAACAAGCAATCTGGGAGGTGATACTTTAGAAATACCTAAACCATCGTTTTCCATTGTCAGGTTTCTGAACTTCCTGCCTAAGTCCTGTATCAAAGTGATGATTGGATAAACAAACAATAGCATAATAATCCAATATTTTCCCAACATAATTTGAGAATTAATGTCAAATACTTTGTCCAAGCTCCCCTCAAACTCTCTATTCTCTTCAGTTTTCCAGATGCTGACATTTCAGGCATGTGCCACTATGCACAACTTCAAACGTATTGTACTAAGTGAAGGAAACAAATCACAAAAGGTTATATGAGCTAGGCGTGGTGGCTCATGCCTATAATCCTACCTACTCAGGAGGCTGAGATCTGAGGATCACGGTTCAAAGCCAGCCTGGGCAAGAAAATCTGTGAGACTCTTAACTCCAATAAACTGCTCAGAAAACCAGAAGTGGTGCTTTTGCTCAAATGGTAGAGCCTTAGCCTTGAGCTGAAGAGCTGAGGGGTAGTGCCCAAGCCTAGAGTTCAAGCCTCAGGACCAAAAAAAAAAAGATTTATATGATCCATTTGTAGGGCATTCTAGAAAAGACAACAGGGACAGGAAATGAGCTATTGGTAGCACATGCCTATAATCCCAGCACTCAGGAGCATGAGGTAGGAGGATCACAAATACTAAGTGAGATTAGACTCCCTAGGAAGACCCTGTCTCAAAAAAAAAAAAGGAACAAGCAAAAAGAAAACCAGAATAAACCAGGAAACCCAGGCACTAATCACATGTGTTTTATAGACTGGGAGTGACTGTTCATTCATTCATTAGCAAAAGACATTCAAGAAGCAGTTCAGAAGTACTTCCTCCATGCCACAGTCTGTGCCAGGAATGCTGGGTCCCTAGGGAGAGTCACACACAAGTCCTTCCCAGACCCTGAACAAGACAACAGAAGATGTCCACATGCAGACAACTGTTGGCCCTGGGGCTCAGACCTCTCCTAGGACCCACAACCTCAGACTGTCCTGGGGAAGGATGTGGGAACTGCTGCTGCTGGTGGCCCAGACAATGTCACTGCTGACCTGAAGACGAATGTGTTTAATGGGAAAAGCCACTTGACAAGTTTCTGTTTCTTTTGCTGCTCTGAAACTGCTTGTGAGAGAACAGAAAGACACAGAGCCCCAGGAATGAGGCAGGCAAATGGAGAGAAAGCACAAGGGAAGAGAAACAGTTGCAATATGTTATTCCTTATGTCCATAGAACTAAAGTGGAGTGTGAAGAGAGTGTAAAGAGTCCATACTCATGGGTTCTAAGGGAATCTGTACTTTTCCATATATTTCAAACAGAAGAATTTTTCATAATTTTTTAAAGAGCCACTCCCCCACCCCACCCCCTTTTCTTTGTGCCCAAACTGGGGCTTCAAGGTTTGGGTGGGGTGCTGTCCCTTAGCTTTTCTCTCAAGGTGAGTGCTTTACCACTTAAGTCACAGATCCAATTCTGGCTTTTTTTTTTGTCGGTCATGGGGCTTGAACTCAGGGCCTGAGCACTGTCCCTGAGCTCTTCTGCTCAAGGCTAGAGCTCTACCACTTTGAGCCACAGCACCACTTCTGGTTTGGGGGTGCTTAATTGGAGATAGAGTCTCATGGACTTTCCTGATTGGACTGGCTTTGAACTTCAATCCCCAGATCTCAGCCTCCTGCGTAGCTAGGATTACAGGCATGAACTTCCAGCAGCTGGCTCAATTCTGGCCTTTCGCTGGGCAGGCTCTGAACCACTGATCCTCAGATCTCAGCCTGCTGAGTAGCTAGGATTACAGATGTGAGCCAGCAGCTCCTGGCTCTCCTTTCTTAAGTAACCAAAACTGTGGTACAAGGCCTTTTTGTACCCTAGAAAGAGTATTTGTGTTTACCTGAGTAATCAGCCCTTCCTTGGAAATAGCACAGCTGATTCATTCTCCAGGATGCTGCCTTCATCCTGATGTTGGGATGAGCAAACGGGCTGACAGTGAAATTATGACAGCCTGAAGCACCCCCACTTAACTTCCTTCAAACCCTTCCATCTGGCAGGTCAGCACCACCTCCATACCCCTGACCCTCAGGCCGGACATCCTGCTGCTCGAAGCAGCTTTGAGCAAGCCTTGCTCAAGGACAACTCCCAGGAGAATTCTGGCAGAGCTGGGGAACAAAAAGGACTCCAAATTTCAAAGGCAGGGGTGAAGGGAGGGGTGAATCAGCCTGCCTCAAAGGCTAAAAATAATCTGCTTTGTAGACTTCTTCCTCCAACTAGTCTGGGCCGGAAAAGGGGAGGGGGTGGGAGATGGGAGGATATTTACACCAATCCAGAGTATCAAGCATGAGCTTCTCAGAAAAGAGTTCTATGGAACTCTCAAGACAACTTCTTACAACTAGAACTTGATTCTCATTTCTTTAAATATGTTGGGGAGGCTAGGTGCTGGTGGCTCACATCTGTAATCTTAGTTACTCAGGAGGCTAAGAGTTGGGGATCAAGGGAGCAGAAAAGGCTGTGAAATTCTTATCTCCAATGAACTGGTAAAAAGCTGGAAGTGGAGCTGTGGTTAAAAGTGTCAGAGCATTAGCCTTGAGCAAAAGAGCACAGGGACAGCACCCAGGGCCTAAGTTTGAACTCCACAACCAACAAAAAATAAATGGTTGGGCACTAGTGGCTCACACCTGTAATCCCAGCTACTCAAGTGGCTGAGATCTGAGGATCAAAGGAGCAGAAAAGTCTGTGAGACTTTATCCCCAGTGAACCACCAAAAAGCTGGAAGGGGTGCTGTGGCTCAAATGGTAAGCCTTGAGCAAAAAAGCTAAGCAAGAGTGTGAGTCCACGAGTTCAAGTCTCAGTTCAGGCACACACACACACACACACACACACACACACACACACACACACACAGAGTATGCCTGATTCTGCTGTGCACCCCTTTCACAAGAGTGGATCACAAAGCTGCCACAATCCCGCGCAGCCAATTTTTCTTGGCACCTGTGCCACAGCAATAGTTTCAGGAATATCCTATTCATAAATATCAAGGCCCCAACCTAAATGTTCCTGCAAATGTTTACTAAGACCACATAAACTGCAGAACTTTGCTTGATTTTGAGATGGGTCTTACTACATTACCTAGGTTATCTTTAAATCTAGTCTTTTTGCCTCAACCTTTGGAGTAGCATGGATTATAGATGTGTGCCACTATAGCTGGCTATATTTTAACTTTTTTGTTGTTGTTGGTGGTGGTGGTGGTGGAAGTGGGACTTGAACTCTGGGCCTGGGTGCTGTCCCCCAGCTCTTCAGCTCAAGGCTAGCGCTCTACCACTTGAGCCACAGCACCACTTCCAGCTGTTTCTGGTGCTGAGGAATCAAACCCAGGGCCTCATGCATGCGCGGCAAGCACTCTACCACTGAGCCACCTTCCCAGCCGCTATATTTTAACTTTTAACAAGAGATAATTCCTTTTATTGTTAGTGGCGGTGGTAGTCGTAGTGCTTGAACTCAGGGCATTGGCACTGTGAAAGCTAGTGCTCTGCCACTTTGAGCCACAGTTCCACTTCTGCTTTGTTTTAAGTGGTTAATCAGAGATAAGAGTCTCACAGGGACTTTGGTGTCCAGGCTGGCTTCAAACTGCAATCCTCAGATCTCAGCTTCCTGAATAGCTAGGGTTATAGGTTTGAGCCACCTGTGTCCAGCAACAAGAGATAATTCTGAGTTAGGACAATTCAATGCATGTGCCACATGAAAAATAAAAGGCACTCACTCTCCAGGTATAGACATTCAAAACAAAGAATTATTTTCCATTCCTTTAAATCCTAAATTTCACTTCTTTGAATATTTACAAAAAAGAACTCACCATAGCCTCTCATCCTCAAATTCACTTTCCACAGTTCCAATTACTCATGATTATGGGAGGTACAAGACAGTAAGTGGAAATTTTCACAGATAAAGAATTCTTGGGGCTGGAAGGTGGCTCAGTGGTAGAGTGCCTGCCTTGCATGCTTGAGGCCCTGGGTTCGATTCCTTAGCTCCACATAAGCAAAAAGAAAACAGCCGGAAGTGGCGCTGTGGCTCAAGTGGTAAAGCACTAGCCTTGAGCTGAAGAGCTGAGGGACAGTGCCCAGGCCCAGAGTTCAGGCCCCACAACCAACAAAAAAAAAAAAATGGAAGCAGAGCTGTGGCTCAAGTGATAAAGAGTGACAGACCTGATTTGAGCTCTAGTACCAGCACCTGCCTGCACACAGGCATGTACACATAGGCACACATAATCCATATGATGGGTGGGGGGCAGCTAGGATATGAATTCTAGTCTGTCTAGCTCCACAGGCATAACTAATAATGATGATTTCCAGAGGACTGTGTTGAAATGGATGTGGCTTAGGGGAGACTTGTGTTTATCTACACACACACACACACACACACACACACACCCTGTCACATCCTAACTTTCTATCTGACTGTATCTCTGAGTGTCAGATTTGAAGACAGGCAATAAGGTGTAACTGAACCTTTTTAAGGCTGGTTAGGTTAGTTTTAATCTCTGCAAGAAACAAAATAATAAATATATTGCCAAGATTCCTTAGCCTTACAAAGTACCCTGGGGCGGGAGGGGGCCTTAGATAGAGGGTCTGGCAGGCACCCCTTCCGCCAGCCTTCCCACTTGTCTGCAGCTCCACCCTTCCTACCTCTTTTCAGTTCAATGAGGAGATTCCCAATTGAATTGATAAACTTGAAATGGGCCAATTTAGGTCCCCTGTCTTCAAGGGTTACCTTTACCTCTCAAGAAAGTAGAAACCTTTTTCTAAAGGCTAGAAAGGACTCTTCTAGGCCAGGGAATTTAGAAAGACTTTCAAGTAAATATTTTCATCAAAACAGCCACAAAAGAGAGTGATATCTGAGGCAGACCCCAGAGGAAAGGCCCCATAACAGACATCAAATGTGTTTGAAGTCTGATCTGTGTCTTTTAAAATTGATCCCTGTATTTTTGTTGTTGTTGTTCTTTTGCTGGCTTATTCTTTTTTTTTTTTACACTATCTCAACAAAGAAAGCCCCCAATGCAATCTCATACCCCACTCTCTGCTTGCTTGGTTTTGTCACATCACCCCAGAAGCCACATCTTTTAATAAAATACATGTTTGCAAATTTGCATCGCAGGCATATTCATACACACTTGTTTAAATATATGTTTTGATCACTTAGGCAAATTAGTTATCTTTCCTCCTAAATCTGAATAATCAGTAACAATTAATTGTGCAAGAACTGTCTCACTGTCTCACTTAACCCTCTACAGAACCCTCTGATCTTGGAGCTGTTCTTCTTCCCCTCTGGGGGATAGGAATGTAGGAAGGGACATTTAGCCAATGGCTTCTTTAGGCTATTCTGATGAATTCTTTCACTTAATAAGAGTTATATGGAAGAGCATTACTTTCATTTTTAATATAAAAGTATATAACACAGATTATGGTAAAGCTAATTTACTTAGTCTATACTCACAAGGACTTTAGGGGAATTAAATGAAGCAATACATGCATAGCTCCTGTCATATAATCAGTCAGTGAGCAGGAAGTGTCAAGTGCTTTTCTTATTTTTTATTTTTATTTTTTGGGGTCCGGT
>NW_012267279.1:5081977-5090799 GCF_000151885.1 Dipodomys ordii | reverse complement strand
CACACACACACACACACACACACACACACACACACAAATCAGAACTGGGAATGTGGCTTAGCAGAAAGCATGAAACCGCTGAAAAACGAGGCTTGTATATAAACTGGTTTTATATGTAGCTTGACAGATGTCATTCACTTGAAAACATCTGGCTTATTCACAAGTGAATTAATCTTGCCTACAAATTGTTGCATAGATAGTATAAGCTGGACCTGGCTCCTAAAAATAACATTAATTCTGTAAATATTTAAATTCTATTTGAAACCTAGATTTGATGAGACATGTCAGTAAGAGTCACTTTCTTAAATAGCAAGATCTTTGTGTGTGTGTGAGTGTGTGTGTGTGTGTGTGTGTATTCATTATATTTCTATTCATTGCCTATTTTGTAATCACCAAAAAGCATTTGAAGTTGTTGGGGTTTTTCCCCCAGTAATGGGACTGAAACTGAGGGCATTGAGTACACTACCTGAACCACACCTTCAGCCCTGCTTTTGCTGCTTATTTTGGGGATGGAATCTCAACTTTTCTGCCCAGGCTGGCTTTATACCACAATCTTCCAGATCTCAGCCTTCTGTATAGTAGCTAGGATAATAACAGGCATGAGCCATCAGTGCTCAGCTGCTAAAAAGCACAAGCAAAAGCAGGGAACAGTAGCACTCTTGGGTATAGAAACGTCCTGCTGGCATATCTGAGCACATGCAATATTGTAGAGTGTGACTTGTAACACCCAAGAGATACTTAGTGAGCTCAGACTTATATACAGGGTGTTAGGTCTACCAGGACAATATAGAGCAAGGCCAGTTCCCTCCATCAGTTAGCTTTTGGCAGGTGACATCCAAATGAAGTTATCACTGCAGTCAGTGTGACATTGTTGAAGATGATGTTATTGTGGAGGAGACTGAAATCTCAGTTTAATTTACCTTTTAGAAAGAAGATAAATCAGTCAGGTATGGTGGCAAAAGCTTCTTATTTCAGTATTTGGGAGGATAAGGCTGGAAGATCTCAACTTAAAAGCCAGCCTGAGTTATATAGAAGACCCTGTCTCAAGAAGAAAAAAGAAAAGAGAAGAAATGAAGAAAAATAAAGATGGGCTGGGAAGGTGGCTCAGTGGTAGAGTGCTTGCCTGGCATGCATGAAGCCCTGGGTTCAATTTCTCAGTACCACATACACAAAAAGCTGAAAGTGGCACTGTGGCTCAAGTGGTAGAGTGCTAGCCTTGAGCAAAAGAAGCTCAGGGACAGTGCCCAGGCCCTGAATTCAAGCCCCAGGACTGGCAAAAAAAAAAAAAAAGAAAGAAAGAAAAGCCAGAGCTGGGCACTGGTGGCTCACGCCTGTGATCCTAGCTACTCAGGAGGCTGAGATCTGAGGATCATGGCAAATCCAGCCTGGGCAGCAAAGTCCATGAGACTCTTATCTCCAATAAACCCCTAGAAAACCAGAAGTGGTGCTGAGGCTTAAGCAGTAGAGCACTCACCTTGAGCTGAAGAACTGAGGGATAGCACCCAAGCCCAGAGTTCAAGCCCCACGACCGACAAATAGAAAAAAAGAAAAAGAAAAGCCAGGCACTGGTAGCTCATACCTATAAACCTAGTGACTAAGGAGGGTGGGAGCTGAGGATTGTTGTGGTTCAAAGCCACCCCAGGCAGGAAAGTCTGTGAGACTCTTACCTCCAATTAACCACCAGAAAACCAGAAGTGTCCTGCAGAAAGCTGGACCAGTAAAGAGCTTGAAAGGCCAGCCTAGAGCTGAGAGGCCTGCAGAGAGGCAAGGAGGTCTACAGAGAATGGGAGAGGCCCGTGGAGGTTGGAGAGGCCTGCGGAGATCAGAGAGGGCCTCAGAGATCAGAGAGGCCTGTGGGAAGAAGGAAAAAGGGAAAAAAAAAAACCAACTTGCCCCCTTGGAGGTTGCAGCTACTCCTAGTTCTGAAGTAACTCAGGACAGGACTGCAGACCAACTAATAAAACATCTTTAACCATGCCTCCACGGATTTTCTCACTCACAAGTTATTACCATAGTAGAGAACTAGCCTTGAGCAAAAGAGCTGAGGGACAGTGCCCAGGCCCTGAGTTCAAGCCACATGACTGACAAAGGAAAAAAAAAAGAAGAAGAAGAAGAAAGGAGGAAAGGGAGGGAGGGGAGGAGTGTTGAGAGAAGAGGAGAAGAGAGGGGAAAGAAGAAGAGAAAAAGAAAAAACTAAGAACCATCTGGATCCAGAGACTGGAGTTAAATTTTTGGGGTCCAACTTGCATCATTTACTATCTGTATGATTCTGGACAAATAATCAATGCTGTGTCTCCATATGCAAAATGGGGATGAAAATGCTATATGAGAGTTCAGATTTAAGAATTAAGTAAGTTGTCAGGCCCTGGTGGCTCAAGCACCAGGATAGAACCGGCACAGACACACACACAAAAACTAAGTTAATAATACATACAAAGCACTTTGAAGAGATAAACACATAGTAAGCACTCTGTGTTTCCTGCTAGCATTTTTTATGTATTTCAATATCCTCTCATTGACTGGTGAATGCATTTCATTCATTCCTAGTAGATGGAATGGCAAGAAAATGAAGATGGGAAGGAGGATGAGAAATGGAGATGGCAAGGTCTTTCGGTCAATCCATCACCCTAGAAGGGAAGCACTGGTGGATTAAGGGCTCGGAGGGCAGCATTTCCTGGTGATTCACCAACTTCTGTTCTGACATGGTCTTCACATGATACTCCCAGAGGGTCTAATCAACCCTCAATCTACCACTCCCTCAACCCCTGCAAAACACACACACACACACACACACACACACACACACACACACACACACACTGCAGCCATGGCCAGCCAGCCCATGTAAGAGCCATGATGGGGAAACACACAGCTGGGGGAAGACCTACAAACAGAATATTTAACCTTGACAGCCTGGCAGGGTGAGTGAGCTCTGTGGCTGGAAGCCATCTGTCCATCAGATTGATAAGTCACTCAGAGTTTTTGCTATCCTCGGTCGTTAAAGATGAATGCCCATCAACTCTAATGGCCAGCGCTGAGTGCGGAAGCCCAGAGTCCCTGACTTCCCTTCTTGGCTAGGATGCCCCTTCTAAAAAGCCATCCAAGGCAGTCACTTGACCACTCAGTTTCCTTATCTGCAAAAAAGAGAAAGCACTGGATGCCTTTTGTCCCTCCTTATCTCCCTAGAGTTTTGTGCTATCTGAGTAATTAGAGCCGGAAGACCGGAGGAATCCTATCTAAAGCTCCAATACTGCAGAGCCTAGCAAAATGCCTGGGGAATTCATTGAGGGTTCACTGATGTTGCAGGACGCAGGTATCAGGCCTGGTCTGCTTCGCACTTCCTGTCTCAGGTGGTTCAAAAAAGAAAAGAATTCAGGAAGCTGAGGCTAGAGCTTTTGAAGCTAGCCTGTGCTATATAATGAGACCCTGTCCTGAAAAAGAAGAGAGGGGAAAAAACAAATTCTGAATACATTTTTTTCTAAAAGACTTTGCTCGAGTATTAATACTGTCTTCTTATTCCTGGACTTGTACATAGCATATTCTTTGCTCATGATATATTGAAAGAATTTCTTTCATCTACTCTGTGCACAATCCACATAATACCCCACAGGGATATTAGGGGGTGCCCTACAGAACTTCATTGCCACTTCAATCAAAGCAGCATGGCTAGATTAGAAGAGTTGACGTCACTAAAGAAAGCTAAAGCTAGAGAAGAACTGAGGACAGAAGCGGTGGTCAGAGACTATAGTAAGACTATAGTAAGAGCTACTTGGGAGGTACAGAACAGGAGAGTTGAGGTTTGAAGGCCAGGCCAGGTCCCCCAAAAAAGTGCAAGACTAAATGTGTGCTTGTGAGCACAATCATGAGGAAGGCTGGAAGTAGAATTGTGGTGTGAGGCTGACCCTGGACAAAAATGTAAGACCCCCCCCTCCAAAAATAGCTAAAGTAGTAGATAAGATAGATAAATAGATAGACAGACAGAAGGGGGCTGAAGACATGACTCAGGTGGTGAAGTGAATGCCTAGGAAGTGCAAGAACCTGAGTTCAAATCCTAGTACTAACAAAAAAAAATAGAAAGGATCGTAATCACTTCATGCTAGGGGTTTGCTTCCCCATTCAATCAACAATGCTCAGGGGCCCATGATCTGACTTTTTTATGCATGAGAATCATGCCAGTGCCAGGTCTTCCCTAGTTTGGGATGTGTTGGCATGCAGCTATCCTACAGACACATGCTCTGGCTTATGCCACACTCTTCTGCAAAGGACTGAGCCATTTCCTACAGCTCCTAGATTAAGTACAAAATAAGCCTCAGTCATGGCTCTCCACTCTGGCAGCACTGGAATTTTGAACTCAGGGCCCTTAAACTTGCAAGACAGGTGCTCTATCAGTAAGTCACATCCATAGCCCTTTTTGCTTTAGCTACTTTTTTGGATAGGGTTTCATATTGTTTCCCAGGGTCAGTCTCAGACTACAGTCTTCCTAACCTATAGCCTCCTCATAGCTTGGGATCACAGACACAACCAATATGCCTAGTTTATTGATTGGCATGGTGTTCCATTACCTATGATTCCCCTAATCTCCACTTTCTAAGTCTACAAAGCCCAACACATGACAAGAAACTTTTTTGGTGGGGAGAGTGAGTTATGAGGGCTGAACTCTGGACCTGGGTGCTATCTCTCAGCGATTCAGCTCAAGGCTAGCACCCTACCACTTAAGCGACAGCACCACTTCCAGCTTTTTTTTCTCCTGCTTATGTGGTGCTGAGGAATCGAACCCAGAGCCTCAAGCATGCAAGGCAAACACTCTACCACTAAGCCAACTTCCCATCCTGTGACAAGAAACTTTAAAAAAAAAATAACACCTGGAGGCATGGCTCAAGTGGTAGAGCCCCTGCCTAAAAAGCAGAAGTCTTGAGTTCAAACCCTCAGTACTGGCAAGCGTGCGTGTGCGTGCACACACACACACACACACACACACAAAATCACCTACATCCAGTCCCTCCTCTGCCAAGTGCATCATGTTTGAAAGGGGGGCCAGCATAATAAAGTTTGTAAAAACCATGTGATCTTTTGCTTTTTCAATCTCCTCTTTACCACCTTTTTATCCCTCGCTGTCTTTAGCATCACTGGTCAAGCCACTGAAGCCAGATATGGTCCAGGACATTTGCCCACACTGCTCCTACCCTTGGCAGAACCATTCCTCCCAACCTACCCCACTGGGTCAGATTGGGGCTTTCCAAAACACATGCTTCCCAGCAGCCTGTCACCCCTATAACACATCATGGGCTATCCTGTACTGTGAGATCCTTGGATGAACAATGAATTTCTTATGACCCAAGCCAGCTGCTCTGTTCGCCGAGGTGTCCTCACCAGCTCGGAGAAGGGCCAGACAAAAAGAAGAGGCGGAATATTTGTATCCAGTGTGAAGAATGAATGTCAGGACAGAAGATGATCCAATATTCTGTGTCACAGGTTTTTCAAGAGATCAAATATAATTTTCTTTAAAGCCATGTGTCACTAAGGAAGTACTGTCACAAAACATTGAACCCCATTTAATCTTAGCTACAGCGCCCTCGGCCAAGCTTCAAAGACAAGCATCATTTGGAAAATAAAATTACAGAACTAATATAACGAGCCATATCCTGTTGAGAGTTATTTTGGGAGGTGCCTACAAAAGCAGGGTTGTGCGTTGCCTTCTCGGTCCCTGGCCGCAGATCCACAGTGTTCTGTCAAAGAAGAGTTCGACCAATGGCAAGTGCATGGCAAAGTTCAGTTCTGTCCTCATCCTCATCCCACTAGGAGCTCCATGTCAGCCAGTCAGCCTGTCCCTAATGCCGTTCTAAATCCAGACATGCACGTCCACCGTACCTGAAGGTGGAAACACGCAAGAGCCTATGCCTGCTGACCTGCCCCTTCTCCATGCCTCCGAAAAAAGCCAAAATGGGTCTTCTGGAGCAAAGAGATTTCCAGAACAAACTGAAGTGCATAGTAGTCTAAGTTTAATCTGCAAAACATAGAATAGTCTGTGTATGTGTGGTAGGCTTCCAATTTCAGATTCTAGATGAATGCATGTATATGCATGCAGGATATTTGTATTTCAAGCACTGAAGGCAATTTTTTTTTTGGTTTGTCTACCAGGACTTGGATTTGAACTCATGGTTTTAGTGCTGTCCTTTAGCTTTTTTGCTCAAGGCTAGCTTTCAACCACTTGAGCCAAAGCTCTACTCCTGGGTTTTGTTTGTTTGCTTTTGCTAGTTAATTGGAGATAAGAATTTCCTGAACTTTTCTGCCTTAGCTGGCTTTAAACCTTGATTCTTAGGTCTCAGCCTTGTGAGCTAATGAGGATTACAGGTATTATGACATCAGCACCCAGCTTGAAGGCAAATATTTTATTTATTTATTTATCTATAACTATTTTTCTCCCTTCCCCTCCCTATTTTTTAAAATTTTTATTTATTTATTTTGTTTATGTGGCACTGAGGAATCAAACACAGGGCCTCATGCATGCTAAGCAAGCACGCTACCACTAAGCCACATTCCCAGCCAGGCAAATCTTTTTCTTTTTCTTTTTCTTTTTTTTTTTTTTTGCCAGCATTGGGTCTTACACTCATGGCCAGGCACTGTCACTAAGCTACTTTTTGTTCAAGACTAGCACCCTACCAGTTGAGTCACAGCACCAGTTCTGGCAATTTCTGTTTATATGGTACTGAGGAATCAAACCCAGGGATTAATGCATATGAGGCAAGCACTCTACCACTAAAGCCACATTCCAAGCTCCCCAGGCAAATATTAAAAAGTTAAAACTCAGCCTGGTACTGGTGGCTGATGCCTGTAATCCTAACTACTCAGGAGGTTAAGATCTAAGGATCGCCATTCAAAGCCAACCTGGGCAGGAAAGTCCAGGGGACTCTTATCTCCAATTAACCACCAGAAAATTGGAAGTGGTGCTGTGGCTTAAGTAGCAGACCATTCACCTTGAGCTGAAGAGCTCAGGGACAGTACCTAGGCCTAGAGTGCCCCACGACTGACAAAAATAAGTAAAAAAAATAACAGTAAAAGTTAAAACTCAGCTCTAGTTTTCTCTTTCCTGTCCTTGGCTACCAAAACACCCCTGCTTGAGATGTAGAGGGACAGAGTACTGAACTGCAATTACAAAGTACTCCTATGTTACAAAAGCCAGGGAGATGCTAGCCTACCACAGTTACTATCTAATCGTCTGGCTATGTATGAGTACCAGAGCTACCTTCAATGATGACATTTGACTTTAGCATCCTGCCCCTCCCTCCCTTCCAGAAAGCTTTTTTGACATCCTCACTGGCCCAAGTGTTTCTAGGCCTCCCACAGGACCCAGACTTGGGTTTAGGAACCCCTATTTTCCCAAACATAAAAGAACAAGGACAATGCTTAACTCTGCAGAGGGCTGGGGAAGGCTCCATAAAACACCACATGTCAAATCCCAGTTGGTGTTCAGTGAATGTGAATTCATGTGTAAAATACTTCCTCCTTGATGTGAAACTTCTAGTGCCCTGATGATCTGCTGTTAAGCTGGCAGGAAATCATCTGAGGACCTAATTTACACAGCCATGTGAATGACTGAAATGGATTTTCCTATCTTCTCAGTGTGGCTGGGGGAAAGAGAAGAAAAAGAGAGAGCAAGACAGACAGAGAGAAACAGATAAAAAAAGAAGATAAATCCCCAATGCTATATCCAAATATCAGGAACATGGAATATCATACGCAGTAGCCTGAGCCCTGGAGCCAGGCTGCCTGTCTGTATCCACCCCAATTACCAGCCAGAGACAGTAGGAAAGTAACTTAACCTTTCTGAACCTATTTTTCCTTATCCCTATAAAAGAGGTTAATCCTAAAACTGCCTGAGGGGTTGGGGGGGGGGGAGTTATAAGGTAAGGGAATTCCCGTTATACATGTGACTGCTTAGAACAGTGCCTGGCAATAGTAAGTCCTCAATAAAAGATAGTTATTATCATTGATGATGGCATTTTGAGCATAAGGTGGAATTCTTGGGCGGTTGCTTCCTTCCCCAAGCCCAAGCCAAATGTCCCCTCACCAGATGGCTTCATGCTTACAGGAAGGAAGAACCATCTGTTTTGCTTGGAGTGTCAAGAGCCTAGCTCCAAACTGAATGAGAGCACCCCCTCCTCTTCACAGCCTTTACCATGGAAAGTAGGTGCCAGAAGAAATGGGTTTTAGTAGTATGACTGCTACCAGAAAAAAAGAAAGAAAGAGGAAAAGTATTAAATGACCGTCTGAGTCAAGGAGAACTGAAAAGTAGGAAGCCATTTTCCATAGCTTCACATACCACTGATTCCGCCACTTGCCTCCACCCTGCACAGAGCAGAGCTTTTTTGCCCTTTACGCTCTTCTTGTTGGTCTCGCTCTTACCATCAACTCCCATCCTTAAAACCTAACTTCTACATTTAGAAGTTTTGCAACCTTCATCCATAGAAGTCTAGTGAGTGATGTTTTAACAAAAGTACCACAGCCAGGGCTGGGTATTTGGCTCAGTGGTAGAGTGCTTGCCTCACATGCATAAGGCCCTGGGTTCGATTCCTCAGCACCACAAGTAAGCAGAAAAAAAGCCAGAAGTGGTGCTGTGGCTCAAGTGGTAGAGTGCTCGCCTTGAGCTAAAGAGCTGAGGGACAGCACCCAGGCCCAGAGTTCAGCCCCCATTACCGACAAAAAAAGAGAGAGAGAAAAAAAAAAAAAGTACCACAGCCTGGGTGACTTAAAGAACAGTTCTGGAGGGGCTGGGAAGGTGGCTTAGTGGTAAAGCGCTTGCCTTGTATGCATGAGGCCCTGGG
>NW_012267279.1:5072409-5081927 GCF_000151885.1 Dipodomys ordii | reverse complement strand
TGGGCACTGTCCCTCAGCTCTTCAGCTCAAGGCTAGCACTCTACCACTTGAGCCACAGCGCCACTTCTGGCTTTTTTCTTTTTCTGCTTATGTGGTGCTGAGGAATCGAACCAAGGGCCTCATGCATGCAAGGCAAGTGCTCTACCACTGATCCACCTTCCCAGCCCCAAGTGCTTTTCTTATTAAAAAGGCTTTGGGTAGTGCTGTAGGCAATGATAATTTATAGGTGATAGTTTCTAAAACCACACTTCCAAGGATGGGAACTATTGTCATTGGTTTCCAATTCATCTTCAGCTGTCAGACCTGATACACTGACAACTAGCTCTGAAAATATAAACTTGAAGCAAACTCTTGGATTTTAAGCATGGAAGGGGTGTGGGATAAAGCCCCCTGAACACCAAGTGAGTGTCTTCACGAACCTTGAAAGCTCTTTACAGAGAAGAATGAATCCAGAATCTATGACAGTTGGCTCTGAAACGCCCCCCACAGACCATGTGTTAAATAAAGCCTTGTCCCTTGGACTGTGGTACTATTAAGAGGGCACAGAAATAATCACAGTAGAGCCCTCTTGTAATATCAGCACTCAGGAGGATGAGGCAGGAAGATGACAAATTCCAGGCTAGACTGGAATAATAGAAAGTTCCAGTCCAGCCTGAGCAACATAACTTTTTGATCACATAGATCACTCTCTGTCTCTGTCTCTCTCTCTCTCTCTCTCTCTTTCTTTCTCTCCTCTCTTCTTCTCATATCCAGCTACAAGGTTAATGAGCTTCTTCCACCACATACTTCCACCATGATGTGCTTCCTTTCCATAGATCCAAAGGCATTGAGGCCAAGTAATCATAGACTGAAACCTCTAAAAGCAGAAGCCAAAATAAAGCTGTTCTCTTTATAAGAGGATTATCTCAGGCCAAGTATTTGCTACAGAAATGGAAATTTGCACCACAGCAGAGCCAAGCCTCAGGCTGCTGCAGATACAACAGAGTCACAGCTGCCCTGCCCCAGGAGGCAATCCTAATTGTTGGTCATACCTGCTAAGCTGACAGTGCTGCTCTAACCTTGGGCTCTGCCTCATTTCCAGCTCATACATTCTTATCTCTTTGCTAGACTGAGAACTCACAGAGATGAGGCCAGAAAACATCATTCAAGGCTAGATAACCCACCACCACCACCACTAGTACCACACCACCAACATGAACAACCACCACAGTAAATGTTCTGAAAACCCTATTGGAACTAATTCACAGATGGCTGTATATATGTTTTCTCTTCCTTAGGGTATACTGGAGTAACCAGTGACAGTCCTGTGGCCTATATGTTTGGATTGGTCAAAACTAGGGGCTACCTCAAAAATCTAGACTTGAAGAAAAACAGCCTCTTCAACAAATGGTGCTGGGGAAACTGGATATCCACATGCAGAAAACTGAAACCGTATCCCTGTCTAGCACCTTGCACCTGCATCAATTCAAAATCGATCAAAGCCTTCAATGTTAAGACATGAAACTAATACAGAAAGGAGTGGGAGAAACATTACGATTTCTTGGCCCTGGCAGGAACTTTCTGAATAAAGATCCAGATGCACAGCAAATCAAAGAAAGACTTAATAAATGGACTGCATCAGACTAAAAGTTTCTGCACAGCAAAAGGACATAGCCAACAAGATAAAAAGACAGCCTACAACAGCCTACAACAAGCAATGGCCTAATATCCAGAATGTACAAAGAGCTTAAAAAAATCAAATCCTCAGCCAGGGGCTGGTGGCTCACACCTGTAATCCTTGCTACTCAGGAGGCTGATACCTGAGGATCACAGTTTAAAGCCAGCCTGGGCAGAAAAGTTCATGAGACTCTTATCTTCAATTAACCATCCCCAAACCAGAAGATGAGCTGTGGCTCAAAGTGATCGAGCACTAGCAAAAGAGCTCAGGGACAGCACTTAGGCCCTGAGTTCAAGCCCCAGGACCAACAACAACAAAAAATTAAGCCAACAACTCAATAAATGGGCCAATTGTTAGCCTTTCCTCCTCCATCTTCTTACCCAGTCTGCCACCTTAGACCTTTGGCAAAAACAAAACTGTCTTTCCTTAAAATAAGGTGACATAGGCCTTTCTGTGAAAACAGAATCACAGGTAGCTGTGATTTCAAATGGTAGTGCAATTTCCCCTATTTCTTGTTTATGCAGCTACAACTGTAAATATTAACCCTTTCCACAATGCAGTGTCCCTCTCTCATGTTCCGTGTGAATCCATCCCTATAAAATTGTGCTTACAGCCCTGCCCAGCAGCTACTCTCTGAAAGGTACCCTATCAGCTTTCTGACATTACAAACTCCTTTTCCTTTGTATGTGACTATGTGTCCAAGTGATTTTCTTGGGGAAGCCTTTCACTAATGACCTAAAGGGAGACTTTTCAGAAAAAGAAGTAAAAATGGCGGATAGACACAGGAAGAAATGCTCAACATCTTTGGCCATAAAGGAAATGCAAATCAAAATACTGAAATTACACCTCACCCCAGTTAGGATGGCCATTATCAAGAAAACAAACAATAACAGACACTGTCAAGAATGTGGCCAAAATGGAACCCTATTGAACTGTTGGTGGGAAGCTTGTTCAACCACTCTGGAAATCAGTATGGAGGTTTCTCAAAAAAAAAAAAATTAAACATAGAACTACCCTGTGATCCAGCAATTCCTGGGCATTTATCCAAAGGATTATAAACGAGGATACAGAAAAGCCACCAGCACAACAGTGTTCATTGTAGTGCTATTCACCATAGCCAAGATATGGAATCAACCCAGATACCCCTCAATGGACAAATAGACCAAGAAAATGTAGTACATATACATAGTGAAATTTTACTCATCCATTATAAAGAATATTGTATCATGTATAAAGAAATAGAAAGGCCTAGAAAAAATTATATTAAGTGGACTAAGTTAAGCCCAGAGAGACAATGGTTTACTTTTTTCCCTCATGTGTGGAAGCTAGAATTAGCTTCTAAACCTGTAAGTAAATATGTTGGGTGGTATAGAAGTCTATACAAATGTATTAACTGAAACATGATAGAGTCAAAGAAGAACTCAAATAGTGTAATTCCTTAGAAAGGCAAAGTCAAATTTTACCAAATAGGACTGGGAATCTGGCTTAATGGTAGAGTCTTTGCCTAGTATACATGAAGCTCTGGGTTCAATTCCTCAGTACCACATACACAAAAAGCCAGAAGTACTGCTGTGGCTTAAGTGGTAGAATGCTAGCCTTAAGCAAAAAAAGCTCAGGAACAGGGCCCAGGCCCTGAGTTCAAGCAAAACAACAACAACAACAACAAAACAAAACAAATAAACACCAAGAAGTAGGTACTTGAAAAGTGTGGGGATGAATTTAAGAGGAGAGGGGTAGACAAATGAAGAGAAGAAGTAAGGGAGAATACAGTCAAGAATTCAATGTATACCCTATAAAATTAAGAAAAGCGAGGGAAAGTGTGGGTTGGTAGGAATGGGTGAGAATGATGAAAAGGTGACATTGATCAAGATGCATTACATTCATAAACTGCTTTATTAAATGGGAAGCCCTTTGTAGAATTACATAATAGTAACAACAACAATAAACTAGTGGCTTCCTGTCCTTGTATTCTTTTTTCCAGACTTGGTGTTGGCTTCATCAAACTTCAATACCTTCCTCTTAGGCCCATCTATGTGCATTTTAAAACTGGGTTTGAGCAAGAACCCTGCCAAATTAGTTCAACCAGACTCCCCAACCCTCATGTCCGATCACCCTCCATGTCTGATGGGTTCTTCATACTCCAGCAGCCCCAGGGGAGATTTGATCACTCCTGCTCATCTTCAGGAAGAATCATGCTGGGTTAGTTTAACCCAAATCCCTTCTACCCTTGATTTTTTTTTTTTGCCTCTTAGTAATTTCCACCCAACAACCTCAGCCTACCCCCTTGACTATAAATTTCTACTTGCCCACTTGTAATCTGGATTGAACCTGGTCCTCTATTGAGGTTTCTTCTTTATATGGCAATGGTCTTGAATGAAAATCTGTGTTTAGCACTTTCCCATCAGCACCTAGGTCTACTCCCATCTCAGGGTCACCTCAAAGAGTCAGGTTGTTCAGTCATAATTATATTCTTTTTAATTTTTAATAGCTTGTCTCCCTGGCATCTTCTTTTCCAAACATTTAAGCTGGACCACTGAGGACAAGGAAAGACAAGAACTAAAGTAATTTGTGTTGATTCCATTAACTTTGGTTTCTTGACCCAGTTTCCAAATTGGATGCAAAATGGGGAAGGGGACACCTCTCCAGAGCGCTAAGCTCAGCCTGAGGAGAGCCTGCAGGGGCCATAGTTGTCCTCCCACTCTCAGGGGGGTGCCTCCTTTCTCCTCGCCCAGTCCTATTACAGAGATAGTAGTATAGACAGAGAATTCACACCTGGGTAAACTTAATAAGAGCTTCTCTCTGTGGACCAAGTAGAGCCTGGCTCCTCTATCCCTAAGTAAATTAGTCTGGCATACTGGTGAGGACCTGGGTTTACAATCATAGGCTCTGCCTCTTGTAACTTTCTGTATAATCACTGGACTTGGCTAGGCCTCCATTCTTCATTTATACAAGCAGAATCAGTCTAGAATATTCTTTATGTTCTCTGTAATGCTAAAGACAAGAAAGCACTATATAAACAAGAGGAATTGTCAGTCTCTCAAGAAAATGCCTTCTTTCACTCCAAAACAAGTAGGTTAGGAAGGCCTGGTTAGGGAGAAACAAAGGTCCCTAGTGAGAGAGAGAAAACCAGCAAGTCACAGATCACAGACCTCTTGCTTATCCTGAGTGAACAGAATTCCTTCCAGAACCTTGTGGAGATGTCACTTTCCCCTGGGATTTAGCACAAGAAGCAACTGTATTCAAGTCCTATCAATGGAAATCTTGTATTGAAACTAGAAGCTTCCAATATATTAGCCTATTTATTAACTGGCCCTTTTAGATAGAAGGGTATATCCAAAGTTGCCCGTTGAACTAATAGTACAATCTGTGCTATTTTGGATTTTTTTTTAAACCATAAGTGCAATTTAAAAAAATCAATGCCTACAACTGAAAGGCAATCAAGTTACTTAAGCTTTCTCCAGACATATGCAACCATAGACTCTCTAGAAGTCTGGCTACAGCATTTGGGCCTTGTGCAGACACCAAATTACTTAGCAAGCAGATGAAAAGAAAGGGAGCTCCAATCATCAAATCAAAAGACTATTAAAATGTGCGTCATAAATCTCTAGTTCTGCCACAGTTCACTGAGGACAGTCTGGCAACTTTCCCTCCTTGTTGGATGGCCAGCTCTGTGGCGTTAGGATGGCCTCTTCCTGTATCCATATACAAGTACACACCTGTAGCCATATACAAGTACCATCAGAGGCCTTATGCTTTCTTATCTGAAAGGAAGAATGTTTTTCCCAAATATTCCTGGGAGGTGCATTTATTCCCTCAGCCTCAGCCTTCATTCTGATTAGTTTCCACCTCCAGAATCTCTGCTTTGGGCTATGAATAAGTTTCTGAATCTCTCCTGCCAATCTTTCCCTCATCTCCAGAGCTGGGAACATGCTTTTGGATTGGAGCTCACTGAGAGTCTGTCCCGTTTCCAGAGTACCTGCAGGTGCAGGGTGGAGTCCCATTCTGGTACTACTAGTGCTGAGGTGCCAGGAGCTCAGCCTCTATCGCCTCTTCTGCACACCAACTGGAAACCTCTGCTGCAGTCTCTGCCCTCTAAGCCACACCCCCAGCTGCTTCAGCTGCAGAGTGAACCATACCAACTTCACTGGCTAGTTGACTCCATAAGACATTCATCGAAGTCAAGAGCCCAGTACAGGGGGGTGAGGGAGGGAGGGATGGGGAGGTGTAGCTGAGGAGGTGGGAGGAAAGGGATGGTAGGGGAAAAAACAAAGGAGGAGGCAACAATGTTGGATAAGAAATGTACTCATTACCTTGCTCATGTAATTGTAACCCCTTTGTACAGTATTTTCACAATAAAAATCTTAATTAAAAAAAAAAAGAGCCCAGTACAGTGGTCACACATCTGGCATTTGCCCATGGTAATACTTTTCCTTATCTTCTACTTTAAGTCCAACTGCTGAGGCCCTTAAGAACTACCTGCTATTCCAGCTCTAGAGTGGTAGGATCCATCATTATCCAACCCTTGATAAAGGATTCATTTCAGCCTCCTCTGTTAAGTTGTCCAACTTAAAAGAAGGACAAAACTGATTACATTTGGTCCTTTAGAAGCTTGGGGTTTAAAGCCATTTGACTCAACTGATCAAAAATATTGATTACAAAAATATTTGGGCTAGGAGTGGTGGTATATATCTTGAGTTGGAGACCAGCATGGGCAGAAAAGTTTGTGAGAGAGATCCCATCCCTTTTCTAGTGAAAGCTGGGCCCAGAGGTGTGAGCTGCTTGCTCTAACTATAATGAGAATCATAACACAGGCAGATTGTAGCCCAGGTGCTTGCTTGGGAAGGAAACAAGACCATCAAAAGTAATCAGAGCTAGCCAGGCACTGGTGGCTCACACCTGTAACCCTAGCTACTCAGGAGGCTGAGATCTAAGGATCTTGGCTCAAAGCCAGCCTGAGAAGGAAAGCCCATGAGACTCTTATCTAATTAGCCACCAAAAGCCCAAAAACAGAACTGTGGCTCAAGTGATATAATGCACACACACACACACACACACACACACACACACACACACAAATCAGAACTGGGAATGTGGCTTAGCAGAAAGCATGAAACCGCTGAAAAACGAGGCTTGTATATAAACTGGTTTTATATGTAGCTTGACAGATGTCATTCACTTGAAAACATCTGGCTTATTCACAAGTGAATTAATCTTGCCTACAAATTGTTGCATAGATAGTATAAGCTGGACCTGGCTCCTAAAAATAACATTAATTCTGTAAATATTTAAATTCTATTTGAAACCTAGATTTGATGAGACATGTCAGTAAGAGTCACTTTCTTAAATAGCAAGATCTTTGTGTGTGTGTGAGTGTGTGTGTGTGTGTGTGTGTATTCATTATATTTCTATTCATTGCCTATTTTGTAATCACCAAAAAGCATTTGAAGTTGTTGGGGTTTTTCCCCCAGTAATGGGACTGAAACTGAGGGCATTGAGTACACTACCTGAACCACACCTTCAGCCCTGCTTTTGCTGCTTATTTTGGGGATGGAATCTCAACTTTTCTGCCCAGGCTGGCTTTATACCACAATCTTCCAGATCTCAGCCTTCTGTATAGTAGCTAGGATAATAACAGGCATGAGCCATCAGTGCTCAGCTGCTAAAAAGCACAAGCAAAAGCAGGGAACAGTAGCACTCTTGGGTATAGAAACGTCCTGCTGGCATATCTGAGCACATGCAATATTGTAGAGTGTGACTTGTAACACCCAAGAGATACTTAGTGAGCTCAGACTTATATACAGGGTGTTAGGTCTACCAGGACAATATAGAGCAAGGCCAGTTCCCTCCATCAGTTAGCTTTTGGCAGGTGACATCCAAATGAAGTTATCACTGCAGTCAGTGTGACATTGTTGAAGATGATGTTATTGTGGAGGAGACTGAAATCTCAGTTTAATTTACCTTTTAGAAAGAAGATAAATCAGTCAGGTATGGTGGCAAAAGCTTCTTATTTCAGTATTTGGGAGGATAAGGCTGGAAGATCTCAACTTAAAAGCCAGCCTGAGTTATATAGAAGACCCTGTCTCAAGAAGAAAAAAGAAAAGAGAAGAAATGAAGAAAAATAAAGATGGGCTGGGAAGGTGGCTCAGTGGTAGAGTGCTTGCCTGGCATGCATGAAGCCCTGGGTTCAATTTCTCAGTACCACATACACAAAAAGCTGAAAGTGGCACTGTGGCTCAAGTGGTAGAGTGCTAGCCTTGAGCAAAAGAAGCTCAGGGACAGTGCCCAGGCCCTGAATTCAAGCCCCAGGACTGGCAAAAAAAAAAAAAAAGAAAGAAAGAAAAGCCAGAGCTGGGCACTGGTGGCTCACGCCTGTGATCCTAGCTACTCAGGAGGCTGAGATCTGAGGATCATGGCAAATCCAGCCTGGGCAGCAAAGTCCATGAGACTCTTATCTCCAATAAACCCCTAGAAAACCAGAAGTGGTGCTGAGGCTTAAGCAGTAGAGCACTCACCTTGAGCTGAAGAACTGAGGGATAGCACCCAAGCCCAGAGTTCAAGCCCCACGACCGACAAATAGAAAAAAAGAAAAAGAAAAGCCAGGCACTGGTAGCTCATACCTATAAACCTAGTGACTAAGGAGGGTGGGAGCTGAGGATTGTTGTGGTTCAAAGCCACCCCAGGCAGGAAAGTCTGTGAGACTCTTACCTCCAATTAACCACCAGAAAACCAGAAGTGTCCTGCAGAAAGCTGGACCAGTAAAGAGCTTGAAAGGCCAGCCTAGAGCTGAGAGGCCTGCAGAGAGGCAAGGAGGTCTACAGAGAATGGGAGAGGCCCGTGGAGGTTGGAGAGGCCTGCGGAGATCAGAGAGGGCCTCAGAGATCAGAGAGGCCTGTGGGAAGAAGGAAAAAGGGAAAAAAAAAAACCAACTTGCCCCCTTGGAGGTTGCAGCTACTCCTAGTTCTGAAGTAACTCAGGACAGGACTGCAGACCAACTAATAAAACATCTTTAACCATGCCTCCACGGATTTTCTCACTCACAAGTTATTACCATAGTAGAGAACTAGCCTTGAGCAAAAGAGCTGAGGGACAGTGCCCAGGCCCTGAGTTCAAGCCACATGACTGACAAAGGAAAAAAAAAAGAAGAAGAAGAAGAAAGGAGGAAAGGGAGGGAGGGGAGGAGTGTTGAGAGAAGAGGAGAAGAGAGGGGAAAGAAGAAGAGAAAAAGAAAAAACTAAGAACCATCTGGATCCAGAGACTGGAGTTAAATTTTTGGGGTCCAACTTGCATCATTTACTATCTGTATGATTCTGGACAAATAATCAATGCTGTGTCTCCATATGCAAAATGGGGATGAAAATGCTATATGAGAGTTCAGATTTAAGAATTAAGTAAGTTGTCAGGCCCTGGTGGCTCAAGCACCAGGATAGAACCGGCACAGACACACACACAAAAACTAAGTTAATAATACATACAAAGCACTTTGAAGAGATAAACACATAGTAAGCACTCTGTGTTTCCTGCTAGCATTTTTTATGTATTTCAATATCCTCTCATTGACTGGTGAATGCATTTCATTCATTCCTAGTAGATGGAATGGCAAGAAAATGAAGATGGGAAGGAGGATGAGAAATGGAGATGGCAAGGTCTTTCGGTCAATCCATCACCCTAGAAGGGAAGCACTGGTGGATTAAGGGCTCGGAGGGCAGCATTTCCTGGTGATTCACCAACTTCTGTTCTGACATGGTCTTCACATGATACTCCCAGAGGGTCTAATCAACCCTCAATCTACCACTCCCTCAACCCCTGCAAAACACACACACACACACACACACACACACACACACACACACACACACACACT
>NW_012267279.1:5059215-5064889 GCF_000151885.1 Dipodomys ordii | reverse complement strand
AGTGGTAGAGCACTAGCCTTGAGCTGAAGAGCTGAGGAACAGCGCCCAGGCCCAGAGTTCAGACCCCACGACCGGACCCAAAAACAAAACAAAATAAAGAACAGTTCTGGAGACCAGAACTGGCGTCAGTGGAGCTGGTTTCTTATGAAGCCTCTCTCCTTGCCTTGTAGATGGCTGACTGCTCCCTGGGTCTTTCTCTCAATGTGTGTCTGTGTCTTTTAAGAAGGGATGACTCTGACTGGGAGTTGTGTGTATCTTTGACTTTAACTACTTGGGAAGTGGGGGTTAGGAGGATCACAGTTTGAGGCCAACTCAGGCAAAAAGTTCAAGAGATCCCAATCTCAATTCACAGTAGGAAGTGTGAGTAGACTGACTGTGCTCCAAAGAATGCTAAGACTTGGCTCAAGGGTAGATTGCCTGCCTTGCAAGCACAAAGAAAGCCCTTAGTTCAAACCCTACTGCTGCCAAAAGAGAGAAACAGAGGAAACAGGACGGGGGTGTGACTCAAGTGGTAGGCCACCTGCCTAGCAAATATGAGGCCCTACATTGAACCATTATCTACTATCCCCCAAAGAAAAGAGAAAAAAAGAACTAGGGTAGGACCTATGCCAATAACTTTTAATTACCTTAAAATTACCTTTGAAAAGATCCTCTCTTGCCGGGCACCAGTGGCTCAAGCCTGTAATCCTATCTACTCTGGAGGCTGAGATCTGAGGATTGCAGTTCAAAGCCAGCCCAGGCAGGAAAGTCTGTGAACTCTTATCTCCAATTAACCACCAGAAAACTGGAAGTGGCTCAAGGGGTAGAGTGTTAGCCTTGAGCTGAAGAGCTGAGAGACAGTGCCCAGGTCAGAGCTCAAGCCCCACAATCAACAACAAAAAGGAAGAAGGAAGGAAGGAAGGAAGGAAGGAAGGAAAGAATCCTTTCTCCAAATACAGTCACATTTTGAGGTACTGGGGGCAGGATTTCACTATACATTTTGATGGAGTATAATTCAACCCACAGCACTTGATTAGATTAATTCCTAAATACTTTATGGGTTGTAGTTTTTTTTTTTCTTTTTTTTGGTCCGGTCATGGTGGCTGAACTCTGTGCCTGGGTGCTGTCCCTCAGCTCTTCAGCTCAAGGCTAGCACTCTATCACTTGAGCCACAGCGCCATTTCTGGCTTTTTTCTTTTTTGCTTATGTGGTGCTGAGGAATTGAACCCAGGGCCTCATGCATGCAAGGCAAGCGCTCTACCACTGAGCCACCTTCCCAGCCCTACTTTATGGGTTGTGTGTGTGATTATTTTGAATATTCTTCTACACTTTAATTACATTTTAATTGGTTGTTGCTAGCATAGTCAAATGCTGTTCATTTTTTATACATTGACAGGAATTTTCCTGGACTTATTACATTTAATTCCTTGTACATTGCTTCTTTCATTATCAATTTTATGTTTATCTCATTTATGTCACATTACTATCAGACATCTCATTTTTTAATTAGCTTTATTTCCCAAAGACCACTGCCATTTTCTTAGGAGTCTTTCCCACCCCCGCCCTTTTTAAGTTAGATTCTCATAGAGATCTCCACAGCAAAAATTTAAAAAACACTATGAAGTCAACCAAGGGACTGTGTTTTAAAATGAAAGAGATTTAAATGGACAACAGAGAAAGACATTTGATAAGCAGAAATGGAAGATAAGAGAGGGAAGAAAGAAGGTGGCCTGGTACACTTGAAATCTGGAATGGATTTTTAGCACAGATGTCAGGGTTAGCCCTGCACAGGAAAATGGAAGAAAGCAATAAGGGTGAGGATATGGACAGGATATGGCAGGTGGGAAGCAGAGGTTGGTTGTAGTATCTCTTGTTCA
Source organism: Dipodomys ordii (assembly GCF_000151885.1). Lineage (NCBI taxonomy): Eukaryota > Metazoa > Chordata > Mammalia > Rodentia > Heteromyidae > Dipodomys > Dipodomys ordii. Next base: position 5,063,033 of record NW_012267279.1, on the reverse strand, counting down.
ATCACTTCACCTGCAAAGATATCCACACAAGATGCAGAAGTGCTGAGTGATGTGAAGAAGTTAGGATGTGGATGGAGAACTGTAAAGTTCTATCAAGTTGTATTTTCTTCACCCTATCACCATTTGTTACACATCCTTAGTTTAAGGAATATATCACTCCCTGCTTCTACATCCCACCCCATAAGAACTGAGATCACGAGCTTTGGGCTAAGAATTTAGTCAAGTTGCTTTCACAAAGTTAAGATAGCAACCACAAAGCAGTACAGAGACCCTTTTTATTCCTCACAGTTTGTGTTGTTTCTAAGGAACCATGCTCCAAGCTGGTCAAGGGTGGCTCATGCCTGTGATTGTAACTACTGAGGAGGCTGAGATCTGAGGATCCCAGTTCAAAGCCAGCTCCCACAGGAAACTCCACGAGATTTTTGTTGTTGTTGTTTTGTTGGTCGAGGGGCTTGAACTCTGGGCCTGGGTGCTGGCCCACAGCTCTTCAGCTCAAGGCAAGTGCTCTACCGCTTGAGCCACAACACCACTTCTGGTTTTCTAGTGGTTTGTTGTAGGTAAGAGTCTCATGGACTTTCCTGCCCAGGCTGGCTTTGAACCGTGATCCTCAGATCTCAGCCTCCTGAGTAGCTAGGATTACAGGCCTGAGTCACAGGCGCCCGACTCTGTAAGATTCTTATCTCCAATAAACCACCAGAAAACTAGAAGTGGTCTTGTGGCTTAAGTGGTAGAGTACTAGCCTTGAGCTGAAGAGCTGAGGGACAGCACCCAGACCCAGAGTTCAAGCCCCACAACTGACAAAAAAAAAAAAGAAAAGAAAGGTCCATGAGATTCTTATCTCCAGCTAACCACAAAAAACAGTAGTGGAGCTGTGGCTCAAGTAAGTAGAGCCTTGAGCAAAACAGCTCAGGGATTGTGTTCAAGCCTTGAATTCAAGCCCTAGTACCAGTACAAACATATACACACACACTCATACTATATATATATATATATATATATATATATATACACACACACATATACATATATAAAAATATATAGTGTATATATAACACACACTATACATATACACATACATATATACATATATATACATACATACATATATAAATATATATAGTGTGTGTTGTATATGTGTGTGTGGATATATATATATATATATCACATAAAACACAACTGGATTCAACCTTAGAGACCACAGCCAAGTGCCACCCTATCTTAGTTGCAGCCAACCTGTAGACTTGTGAGCAAGAAAATGATGGTTGTTTTAAGTACTGAGCTTCAGGACAATTTGTTAGATAGGCTGATAATTTAAAATTACATACCCCTGAATTTCTCTATTTTATGTGGTACAGTATATTTATTCTAATGAGCTATGTTTCAGATCCTGCAGATAAAAAGGATGGAAGTTCCTGCTAGAAAGAGTTCACATTCCAGTATATATATACACACACAAAAACATTTGCTGCAGGTTTAAGTACTTTCCTTGTATCCCATATGGATACAATTGGAAACAAGCGGGCAAATGCAGTGTCACTAATCCTGGGACAAATTGACATTGTAAACCTCCTAAAGGCTTGCAATGGGACATACACAAAGTTCATCATGTTCTTGACAAAAAGTATTTGACCCAGGAGACAGAGAGACAAAGACAGAGGCAGAGAGACAAAGACAGAGACAGAGACAGACAGCTGCTGAATCTAGGTGAAGATTACAGGGCCACTGTTGGAATTTATGGTGTTTCCATCACTTACCTTACTGGCATTTTGTCGCTGTTGTTTGTGGTTCTGGGGTTTGAACTCAGAGCTTCATGCTTTCAAGGCAAGAGCCCACCTCTAGCCTAATTTTTTATTTGTTTGTTTTTCTTTTTCTTTTTCTTTTTTTGTCAGTCATGGGGCCTTAACTCTGGGCCTGGGCACTGTCCCTCACTCAGCTCTTCAGCTCAAGACTAGCACTCTACCACTTGAGCCACAGCACCACTTCCAGCTTTTTCTGCTTATGTTGTATTTAGGAATTGAACCCAGGGCTCATGCATGCAAGGCAAGCACTCTGCCACTGAGCCACCTTCCCAGCTTACTTTTTTCTTTTCTTTTTTTTTTTGGCTTGTTGTGGGGCTTGAACTCTGGGCCTGGGCACTGGCCCATAGCTCTTCAGCTCAAGGCAAGCACTCTACCGCTTCAGCCACAGCACCACTTCTGGTTTTCTAGTGGTTTGTTGGAGATAAGAGTCTCACAGACTTTCTGCCCAGGCTGACTTTTAACCATGATCCTCAGATCTCATCCTCCTGAATAGCTAGGATTACAGGCGTGAGCCACCAGCACCCGGCTTTGTTTATTTCTTTGCTTGCTTCTTTTTTTTTTTTTTTTTGATGTCGGTCATGGGTCTTGAACTCTGGGCCTGGGCGCTGTCCCTGCACCCTTCTTGCTTCTTTTTTTGGCAGTACCAGGGTCACAGCCTTGCACTTGCTTGGTAGGCACTCTACCACTTGAGCCACTCCACCAGTGTTTGCAAAGTGATGAGCTCTGAAGTGGACCATCCACAGAAACCAAAGAACCATCTGTAATCTGAGTCAGGCTCATTGTCCTCACTGAAAACCCACTCAGCGTCCACTAGATACCTGTAGGCGCTGACTACGTGGCTGAGACGTCTCTCACCCTTTCCACTGGGCTGGAGCATTAGGATAATTATTTGAAGTTGGCTTTGCTATAGACAAGAGGACATTTGTGCACTGCTGTGAGAGATTGCAAAGGGTGAGTCAGGAGAAGACTTAGGAGATGAGGGGGCAGAGATGGAATGTTTGCAGGCAAGCTCAGGGAAGGTCTGGGAAACCTGGAGGAGAGGAGGCTGGGAAAGGGTGAATACACAGAGGTTTATCTGAAAATCCTGAAAAACAAAAACAAGGGTAGGCTTACTTGGTCTTATTTACCTAACACAGGCCGATACTGTGAAGAAGGTGAGGAACACTCACCCACATCTTTCTCCTGCAGCCAGGGAACAAGGTTTCTTCCATCTCTGCTCTTCTATAGAATCCCTCCTCCTTTATCAACTGCTGGCCTTCCTCACCTCCCTGTGCCCAGCACAAGAACAAAGAATCAGGCTCAACACTGGTGGATTGCATCTGTAATCCTAGTTACTCAAGAGGCTGAGATTAAAGATCATGGTCAAAGTTAGCCCAGGCGGGAAAATCTGTGAGACTCTCATTTCTAATCAATCATCAAAAAGCCAGAAGTGGAGTTATGGCTCAAGTGGTAGAGCACTAGCCTTGAGAAAAAAAAGCTAAGGGACAATGCTCAGGCCCTGAGTTCAAGCCCCAGTACCAGCAAACACCTCTCCTCTCACAAAAAAAGGAAGAAAGAAGAAAGGGAAAGGAGGAGGAGGGGTAGGAAGATGAGGAGGAGGAAGAGGAAGAAGAGGAGCAGGGAAGGAAGGAAGGAAGGAAGGGGAGAGAGAAAGAGAAGGAAAGAAAGAGAGAAGGAAAGAAAGAGAGAGAGAGAGAATCAGCAGAGCTGGGAGCTATTATAGGAAGGAAGGGTAGTAACAGTTCACAGGCTTTTGCAAATCATCCAATGAGAGCGGCTTGGACCAGGTCCCAGAGAGGTGATGAGACGCCATGTCACTCTGGGTGCATCTGAAGCCAGGTGTTCGTAGGATCCATTGCTGCCTCAACTAGAAAGATTATGGCCCGGGCTGGGGGCTCAGTGGTAGAGCGCTTGCCTTGCATGACTGAGGCCCTGGGTTCGATTCCTCAGCACCACATAAGCAAAAAAGAAAAAAGCCAGAAGTGGCACTGTGGCTCAAGTGGTAGAGTGCTAGCCTTG
>NW_012267279.1:5057554-5058215 GCF_000151885.1 Dipodomys ordii | reverse complement strand
CTGAGTTTCTCTTGCTCAAAGCTAGTGCTCTACCATTTGAGCCACAGCACCACTTCTGGCTTTTTCTGCTTATGTACTGCTGAGGAATCAAACCCAGTGCCTCATGCAATCAAGGCAAGCACTCTACCACTAGGCCACTCAGCCCCCCCTTCTGGCTTTTTCTGTGTATGTGGTACTGAGGAATTGAACCCACAGGTTCATGCATGCTAGGCAAGCAGTCTACTACTAAGCCATATCCCCAGCCCTATCCACTAACTCTTCATCATCAAAACAATTCTTCCAAGTTGAGTAGCTGATGAGCAGAGTAGTCTGTTGAGAGACTGTGAACACAAGGCCAGCTATGAGAGGAATGATACCCAGGCCCAAGCCCCATCCACTGTCCTGAAACAGAAGAAATGTCTATTCATTTCAGCAATCAACAGCGTTGAATTTTTTCTGTGTCAGACTCAACTATATGCTGTTGAAGGGACATACCACAAAGAAAGCTGCTAGAAGAAGACAGAAGAAGAAATTCAAGAAAATGGACATGCAAAAACATAAATGTAGCCAGGTGCCGGTGGTCCACGCCTGTAATCCTAGCTACTCAGGAGGCTGAGATCTGAGGATCTCGGTTTAAAGCCAGCCCGGGCAGGAAAGTCCGTGAGACTCTTATCTCCAATAA
>NW_012267279.1:5037229-5056359 GCF_000151885.1 Dipodomys ordii | reverse complement strand
AAAAAAAAAAAAAGGCTATTTTTGCCAGGCATCAGTGGCTCACACCTGTAATCCTAGCTCCTCAGGAGGCCAAGATCTGAGGATCACAGTTCAAAGCCAGTCAGGGTAGGAAAGTCCATGAGACTCTCATCTCCAATAAACCACTCAGAAAACCAGAAGTGGCGCTGTGGCTCAAGTGGTAGAGCACTCGTCTTGAGCTGAAGAGCTGAGGAATAGTGCCCAGGCCCAGAGTTCAAGCCCCATGACTGACAAAAATATTTAAAAAATAAAATATATACCAGTGAGAGATGATGAAGCATGGCCTGGGTAATGGGAATGAAGAGGAGGAGATGAATTCAGAAGCTATTTAGGAGATGTAGTCATCAAGATCTTGATGACTAATTGTATCTAGGGGGTGAGAAAGTAGGAAGAGGAGAAAATGATGAGTCCTGAGCTCCTGGGCTTCTAAGCTTGGGAATATGGTTGGATAGTGGTTGGAAGAAGTGTGTGTGTATATGTGTGTGTATAGGTGTGAGTGTGTGTGTAAATGTGTAGTTGAAAAGACAGTTTAGCTTTGTCATTATGGATGTGTGTATGGATCATAAGCATGGGTATCCAGTAGGTAAAGTAGGTGTGTGGTTTACAATTCAAGAGAAAATGTCAGGCTAGATATAGTAACTCATGATTCATCCAAGTTTAAATGGTAAGCAGGAATGGATAAAGATGCCACAGAGAGAGAGAATCTGAATTTGGGCAACATCAACATTTAAGAAGCAGGCAGAAATAGTCTCCAATGAAGTAGATTGAGAAGCAAGCTACACAATTTAAACTATAAAACTCCAGTGGAAGCCTAATGTGTTTCAGCTCAGTTAGAATTGCATTTGATTGCATATAACAGAAACCTGACTAGAGTGAAGTTATCAGCTCACAGAGGGAGGCAGACAGGGCTGGTGCTCTCTGAAACCATTATGACCTAGACTACTTCAGTCTTCTACTTCCTTTTTCTTTTCTTTTCCTTTCCCTTTTCTTTTTCCTTCCTTTCCTCTTTCTTTCTTTCTTTCTTTCTTTATCAAGACAGAATTTTCCTAGGTAGCTTAAACTGGCCTCAAAGTCATGATCCGCCTGTCCATGACACATGTTAAGATAACTTGCTTGATCTACTATGCCCAGCTTTTCCATTTGTCCTCCCTTTTTATTACAAAAACAATAATTTTTGAGACATCCTATTGTTAGAAATACACTACTCTCCGGTGTCAGAAATGAATAGACACACAAAAGGTACAAGAGATTTCGTCAAGGCAATATACTCTTGTGCAAAACAGTGCAATACCAGGCTGGGAGGCATGAAGCCCTGGGTTCGATTCCTCAGTACTAGTGGTAGAGTGCTAGTCTTGAACAAAAGAAGCTCAGGGACAGTGCCCAGGCCCTGAGTTTAAGCCCCAGGACTGGCACAAAAAAAAGTGCATACCATTACTCTCCCCAGAGCTAGGCAGACACACTGGGCAGGGCAGTTTGCTAGGTTTTTATCCCAATCGAAACTGTCTCTCTTCCTGTCAAGGAGTTAGGCTCACAGTCTAAGTACAATCGATTACCAAAGTCAGAAACGGGGCCATTCTTCAATTCCTATCAAAGGTTTACTTCCCCACCCCTGCCCCATCATGGCTGTCTGGGAATGAGATGGCTGAAGGATGTTGAGAGGTTCAGTGGAAAGCTCCCACTAACATTCCTTTTAACTTCATTGATAAAGATTTCTCTTTTTAATAACAACATCCTTGGCAATTATTTTGTTATTTTATTACTTACTTTATTTTTATTTTATTATTTTAACTCCCAACACAAGATTTATCTTCCTAACATGACTAGCTGGTCACAAGCAGCACAGACAATAGTCAAAAAGCAAAGAATTCCAGATAGCAGTGCCAAAAAAATCAATTATCAATATACAAGACAGAAGCACTTTAGTTTGACAGGAAAGACTACTTTTTCTCACATTACCCATTAAACTAAACTAAAACCTATCAAGTAGAAGTGATATGAATATATCACTAAATGGGCATATAATGAAATCAGTGATTATTTTTAACTTATTTTTTGAAAGTGTTTTAGACAAAATTTGCCAAGCCAGTACAAAGAATTCCTATAGACCCTTCATGCAACCTTTCTGGTAACATTTACTACATTTGCTTTATCATTTTCTCCAGCTCCTTCTCATGCACACATGACGTTCATTTACTTCTAAATAGTTCAAGGTCTACTTCCTAAAAGTAAGGACTTCCTCTTACGTAACCACAGTACAAAGATCACAATCAGGGTATTATCAGTGGTTCAATGCTATTATTTCTTCTACAGCTTTTGCCAATTAACCCACTAACATGCCTTATAGCAAAGAAAAATAAATGTTCTGGTACCCAGACCAACCGAAGACCACATGTTACTTTTTGTTGTAGTGTTGCTTGACTCTACATTCTGAAAGTCTTCTAATCTGTCTTTGTTGCTCATGTTACTGATATTTTTAAGGCAAAAAACCGATGTTTGCAGATAATCTTTATTTGGGCTGGTCTGATGTTTCCTCATAATTGAAGTTGCATAGTTTGGCCAGGATAGCACAGAAGTGATATGTCCTTCTCAGTGCATCGTACCAGGAGGTACAGGGTTCTGACTTGCCACTTCAATCACTTAGTTAAGTGGTAACTAAAATCTGTCAGATTTCCCTAGGATGAAGTTCTTACTTTGCCCTTTCAAATTAGTAAGCACCTGTATAACAATGCTCCAATCTTCACCCACTAGCTTTAATATCTCTGGATGCTCTCTCTGTGTCTCTCTGTCTCTCTCTCTGACACAAGGGTCTTGATATGTAACCTGATCTAGCCTCTGACTCACAATCCTCCTGCCTGCCTCGGCCTCCCAAGTGCTGGAATTGCAGAGCATGCTACTATGCCCAGCTAAAATGCTGACTTTTCTAACTCATTTGCATCTTCTATATTAGTTTACCTTCTACCAAGAGAGACAGAGACAGGGAGGGAAGGAAGGAAGGGAGGGAGGGAGGAAGACTATTTACCAAAGTTGGTCTTGAAATCCTGGACTCAAGGGATTCTCCTACTTTAGCCTCTTCAGTAGTGGGACTATAGACATGCTGTTTTATACTTTGCTCTCCATTTTTTATGTTTTAATGCGAACTCAGATTCCTATTTTGTGGAGTATCACTCATTGTTGTCATTGTTTAGATGCTGAATTGTCTCAGATTGGCCATTAGGAACTCCTTTAAGCTGATTTCTCTATTCTATTGACATATCTCCACTATTCTTTGGATATATCTCTACATCTCTTATTGAGATTTTGTGTGTGTGCACCTGTCCTGGGGCTTGAACTCAGGACCTGAAAGCTGTACCTGAGCTTTTTTAAAATTTTTTTTGGGGGGTCCAGTCGTGGGGCCTGAACTCTGGGCCTGGGCACTGTCCCTCAGCTCTTCAGCTCAAGGCTAACGCTCTACCACTTGAGCCACAGCGCCACTTCCAGTTTTTTTCTTTTTGCTTATGTGGTGCTGAGGAATGGAACCCAGGGCCTCACATATGCAAGGCAAGTGCTCAACCACTAAGCCACCTTCTCAGCCCCTCCCTGAGCTTTTTTGCTCTGACTTTTTTGGAAATTCATTGGAGATGAGTCTCATGGACTTTCTTGCCCAGGCTGGCTTTGAAACACAAACCTCAGATCTCAGCTTCCTCAGTAGATGATTATTTTTTTAGATGATTATTTTTAATGGGTTATATTGTTTCTCTCCTTGATAAAGTCAGGCTCTGTTAGTAAACAATGAGGTAAAGGGGTGACTTTGTCCAAAAAGAAATGTACTCTTTAACTGACTTATGTAACTGTAGCCCCTCTGTACATCACCTCTATAACAATTTTAATTTTTTTAAAAAACAAGAATGAGGCAAAATGAAGAAGATGTGACAACAACCAGGATCTACCACACCTGTCTTCTCATCAGCCAAGAGGTGGTGGCTTGAATCTATGCCCATAGCCTTGCCTTGTTTTAATTAACATTTGTGCCCACATTCCATACAGAGACCCGCAGCCACTCAATTCCAGTCATTCCTCTCCTAGCTGTATTCTGCATCATCCAAAGTGAGTGCTCTGAGGACCAGGTCCCTATTTGCTACATTTCCAGGGAGTGTCTCAATTCGTATTGTAGGCAGTGTAGGATGTGTTACAGCTGAGGTCAGCAAACTTCTGTAAAGCTCCAGACAGTAATATATGTTTGGTTTTATGGGCCATATCATCTCTACTGCAACTCTGCAACTCTGCCAGTATAATGAAAAAGCAACTACAGACAAAATGTAAATAAATGAGTAGGGCTATGACCCCATAGTATGGACTCTGACACTGAATTTCATTCTGTTTTTACGTATCACAATAGTCTTATTTTAGTTTTTAAAAATCATGTAAGCCATGCCTGGTAGTGCTAATCTGTAATCCCAGCACTTAGAAGATAAAGGCAGAGAATGTAGCTTAGTGGTAGAGTGCTTGCCTAGCATGCATGAAGCCCTGGGTTCAATTCCTCAGTACCATATAAACAGAAAAAAGCCAGAAGTGGTGCTGTGGCTCAAGTGGTGGAGTGCTAGCCTTGAGCAAAAGCTCAGGGATAGTGTCCAGGCCCTGAGTTCAAGCCCCAGAACTGGCAAAAAAGGAGGAGGAGGAGGAAGAGGAGGAGATAAGTTCCAAGTCAGACTGGGATACATAGAAAGACCTTGTCAATAAATAAATAAATATATATATATATATATATATATATATAAAATAAGAAATGTAATGAAAATTATTTCCAAATCTGGGCTTTGGTGGCTCACATCTGTAATCCTAGCTACTTGAGAGGCTGAGATCTGAGGATTGTAGTTCAATGCCAGCCCAAGCAGGAAAGTCTGTGAGACTCTGATCTCCAAATAACCACCAGAGAACTGGAAGGAGCGCTGTGGTTCCAAGTGGGAAAGCACTATCCTAGAGCAAAAAGAGCTAAGGGACAGTGGCCTGGCCCTGCCTCCTGCCAAGGCTCTAATCTCCAGTCGTCTATGGTGCTCTGGGCTTCTTGTCAGCCTTCTTCCCTCTTCCTTCCTTGCCCTTTCTTCTATGCCCTGGAGCCTACATTCAGTTATAAATAAGCTTCTTCCCACTCTAGCCTCCTAGCTCCTTCCCTGTTTTAACTGCAAAGAGAATATATTTCCTCGGGAATGTTCTTTCATTGATGAATTCTAGAAAGGATGCCAATTATCCACCCACTTTGGGCAACCCACACTGCAGACACTCTTCACATTCCAAAATCCTTCAAACCTTTTCTCTTCCATCTTTTTTGTACCTTTCTATAAGAGGTCCTTCTCCTTTGAAACTTTTATCTAGCCTTTTTTTGGGGGAGGGGGCAGTACTGGGTCTTGAACTCAAAGTCTTGCGCCTAGCTTGGTGCTCTACCACTTGAACCACACCACCACATCTGGCTTCCTCAGATCTCAGCCCCCTGAGAATATAGGATTCTGTGTATGAGCCACCAGCACCTGGCCTTTGCTTCAAATTTTTCACTGGGTCTTTTGCTGGTAGTAGTGACCTCAGACTAAGATCCTCCCATCTCTGCCTCCTGCATTGCTAACAGATATGGGCGACCATGTCGATCTTTACCTGACTCCTTTAACAACTGCTAACAACACACTGAGAAATATTCTTACAATCGCTGGGAAATTGGTATTCTGATTATCCCTATTCTGTAGAAAGACACAGAGAGGTTATGGTCATATACCAGTAAATGGCAGAATCAGGACTGCGACCCCAGGAGTCTATGGTTATTTCTAAAATATTATGCAGCCTTTTCTCCATGACCACATGCATTAACATCCTTCATCTGAGGCTCTGAATACCTTTGCCTTCTGTATCAGTGAAGTACCAGTTAGGGCCAAAAGAAATGTGCCTTTGACCTGAGTCACATGAAGGGCATCTGTATTTATAAAGGGGTAAGGCGGAGGCTCTCAGCCTTTCATGATTATTTACAATAAGGAAAAAAACTTTAATTCATAATCGTCAATAAGATGCTGTTGAGGAGAGTTTTGGGGTTTTTTTTGGAAGCACACCAACCATCTTAATACCTAAGGTTGTTTGGTTCACTGAGGATCAATTTTGAGCCCCTTGGGGATTAGATCACCCCATGATTTCCCTACCCCATGGTGTAGGGAAATTAAAATCACGGGAGCTAGAAGGTGAGGAGCCATTTCAAGGCCCAAGGTGTCAAGGAAGGGCAGGATGACTAGGAGGCAGAGACAGCTGAGAGAAGAGCACCACATGACAGGAACGGTGACCTGCCTAGCCATGGGTACGGCCAGGACCAACTGGCTATCTCTACTTCCATGCTCAAAGCCATGTTTCTAACGGGAAATGCTGAGTGCCTTCAGGCAAAGACACAGTAGCTGAATCTAGGCAGGAGGAAGACCTCTTCAGCTTCTGATTGTTGTACAATATGCATGAAACATCTACTTTTAAAGTAAAAATGTAATTTTAAAAATTGACCTAAAATGCAAATATGGTCATTCTTTCCTAAGCTTAAAACACTTTAGAAGTCCATCTGCTACCAAGTTAAAAATCCAAATTGGTTCTCATGTCACACAAGGCCCCGGGAATACTTGCTTAGCCTCATCTCCACCCCTTCTACTTCAAACTCACTGTCCAGACATGTAAGTACTGAAAAGTGAGTAGTACATTCCCTAAGGAGCTTCCTTTGTTCCTTGCCAGTGTGCCTGTCCATCATGTCATTTTGTATTGGGAGTCTGTATTGTATTTGTTTTTGTGGTAGCACTAGGGCTTAAACCCAGAGAACTGTACCATAGTTTTTTCACTCAAAGCTGGTGAACCACTGCTCCACTTCTGAGTAGCCAGGACTACAGGCATGAGCTACTGGCATCTGACTTGGGAGTCTATTTTTTTTTTAATACCTGAGGTTACCATATCTTACAATGTAAAGCTTCTCCTCTCCCATCTCTCATTCTTTTCTTCCTGGTGAATTCATTCTCCAAGATTCAGTTAAAATAACCTCTCCCAACTCCTGTGAGAACAGCTGATGTTGTTCTGTGTCAGCCCTGCAGAGGCTGGTGATTAAGAGAACCATGCTCTCATGCCAGATTCCGTGGGCTCAGATCCTGGATTTGTCACGTACCAGTTGGCAACCTGGGGCATGCTATTTAACCTCTCTGCTTTGGTGCCCCTCACCCCGCCCACTTTTCTTTTTGTAAAGGGAATTCAATTAGTTCCTGTCTTATTAGATTGCATATTTACTGTTTTTATATATCAAAATAAACAAAAATTCTTGCTCTAGTGGAACATCTATTAGATTTCAGTACAAACTTTGGTGCCTGTGTCAAATTTAACTATGTTATTTTTTTAATTTTTTTTTTTTTTTGGTCATGGGGCTTAAACTCTGGCCCTGGGAGCTGTCCCTCAGCTCTTCAGCTCAAGGGAGGCACTATACCATTTGAGCCACAGTGCTACTTCTGGTTTTCTGGTGGTTAATTGGAGATAAGAGCCTCAGGGACCTTCCTACCTGGGCTAGCTTTGAACGGTGATTCTCAGATCTCAGCCTTCTGAGTAGTTAGGATTACAGGCATGAGCCACCAGTGCCTGGCTATAGCTACCTATTTTATAAAGTTTTATTGAAACAGCCATGTCCATTCATTCCAGTATTATTTGTGACCACCTTCATCCTGTAAGTTGAGTAGTTGAGACACAGACCACATGTCCATCAGAGTGAGAAGCATTTATGATCTAGTCCTTTAAGAAGAAGTTTACCATGTTTATACTCCTCGTTGGGTTTCTTGTGTTCTTCCTCTTTCAACATTTCCATGGGTGGAGGGAATGGGCGGGGGATGAGGAGGAAAGGTTACTTGTTATGAATCAAGTTAGGAGAGGGAAAAGCTTTCTTAAGTTGTAAAATCAAAAGTTGAAGTGTAACACCTCTCCCGTCCTCTGAACCTTGTAATGAGAGTATGTTTTGGCCAATATGAATTACTTTGGATTATTTCAATAAAAAACATTTTAAAGTAATATTTATTTCAAAGAAAAAAATAGTCTAATTTGCAAAAGAAAGTGTTTACAAGCTGGGTACCAGTGGCTCACACCTATCATCCTAGCTACTCAGGAAGCTGATATCTGAGGATCTTGGTTCAAAACCAGCAGGGCAGGGCAGAAAGTCCATAGACTCTTACCTCCAATGAACTACCCAGAAAAAGCCAAAGTGTGGCTCAAGTGACAGAGCACTAGCCTTCAGCCAAAGAAGCTCAGGGACAGAGCCCAGGCCCAGAGTTCAAGCCCCAGGATCTGAGGATCATGGTTCAAAGCCAGCCTGAACTAGAAAGTCCATGAGACTCTTATCTCCAATTAACCACCAGAAAACCACAAGCAGAGGTATGGTTCAAAGTGGTAGAGTATGAGCTTTGAGCAGAAAATGCTCAGGGACAGTGCCCAGGCCCTGAGTCCAAACTCCACAACAGAAGAAAAGAAAAAAGTTTGCTGTCCTTTGCTTTAGTGAAATTAAGAGAATTCATACATACAAACATGGAAAATGTTTTAAATATTTAAGTTTTTAATAGATGTTACCTTTAATATTTCTGCATTAAAAAAATACGCCAGTCTTGGTACATTTTTAGGCGAATAAATGAATACACTGAAAGATAAGAAGCCACTGGTCTGGAAGCAACAGACAGGAATTTTGAGAAGGTGGAAGTGGTCAGCTATGCTAAGTGACAAATCAAGAACTAAAGAAAGAGTTTCAGATTTGGCAATCAGATGAAGTAAGCTGACCAAGGTGCAGCTTGTGGGAAGCGGTGAGGACAGGAGCTAGACTGTGGGGGCTCTGGAGGGAAGAGAAATGAGAAGGAAGACACAGCAAAGTAGCTTGTACAATTATGTGGCAGCAAATATCAAGATAAAAATGAACACATTTGATCTCCTGGCTAAAGTTTTCAAAGCCGTGCATCAAAAATGTTTAAATTGCCGGATGCCAGTGGCTCATGCCTGTAATCCTACCTACTCAGAAGGCTGAGATTTGAGGAAGCCAGCCCAAGCAGAAAAGTCCCTGAGAGCCGGGTGCTGGTGGCTCACGCCTGTAATCCTAGCTACTCAGGAGGCTGAGATCTGAGGATCACGGTTCAAAGTCAGCCGGGGCAAGCAAAGTCCGTGAGGCTCTTATCTCCAATAACCCACTAGAAAACCGAAGTGGTACTGTGGCTCAAGCGCTAGAGCACTCGCGTTGAGCTGAAGAGCACAGGGACAGCACCCAGGCCCAGAGTTCAAGCCCCATGACCGACAAAAAAAAAAGGGGGGGCTGGGAAGGTGGCTCAGTGGTAGAGTGCTTGCCTTGCATGCATGAGGCCCTGGGTTCGATTCCTCAGCACCACATAAGCAAAAAGAAAAAAAGCCGGAAATGGTGCTGTGGCTCAAGTGGTAGAGTGCTAGCCTTGAGCTGAAGAGCTGAGGGACAGCGCCCAGGCCCAGAGTTCAGGCCCCACGACTGGACCCAAAAGAAAAAAGAAAAAAGAAAAGTCCCTGAGAGACTCTTATCTCCAATTAACCACCATAAAACCAGAAGTGGAGCTGTGGTTCAAAGTGATAGAGAGCTAGCCTTGAGCAAAAGAGCTCAGGGACAGTGCCTGGGCCCAGAGTTCAAGCCCAGCTACAGACAAAAAAAAAGTTTGTTTATTGTGGTACTTGAGTATTTGCTGAACTTTCCACTTATCTTTGAACTGCTTGGTTTGGGTAAAGCTTTAAAGTTAAAATTTAATGGAAATAAGATGTTTTTCTTTGCTGCAGTTTTTGTTTTCTTTTCCTTTTGTCTTGGAAGGGTAAGAGAGGGCACAGAATTTGATGGACAAAAGATAAAGTGGTACTCACTTGATTCTAGCTGAAAATGAACTATAGCCAGGCACAAGTGGTTCATGCCTGTATCCCTTGCTACTGAGGAGGCTAAGATTTGGGGAGCCTGGGCAGGAAAGGCCATGAGACTTTAATTTCCAATTAACCACACAAAAACTGAAGTAGCGTGCTATGGCTCAAAGTGGCAGAGCTCTAGCCTTAGTGCAAAAGCTCAGGGACAGCACCCAGGCCCTGATTTCAAGCCCCACAATCAACTGAAAAAAAAAAAAAAAAGAATTATATGGGAAGGAAAAAACTGACAGAGAGCAAGGGAAGGGTGACACTATCCAAAAAGAAGTATACTCATCACATGATTTATGTAACTGGAACCCCTCTGTACATCACCTTTATAATAAGTTGTTTTATTGTTTGTCAGTTGGGGGGCTTGAACTCTGGGCCTGGGTGCTGTCCCTCAGCTTTTCAGGCTGTACCACTTGAACCACAGTGTCACTTTTGGTTTTCTAGTGGTTAATTGGAGAAACATTAAGAAAATCCCTTCCCTAGATATCTGCTACCAGTATTTTTAAGTAAAGGCAGTTTTACCTTGTGTAGAATTACTCTCTCCAAGGATAGAATAAGTGACTGAGGAGATTGAATTCTGAAGAAATTTCGATGGGGATATATGACATTTCCCCTCCCACCCACTCTGGGGACTTGAACTCTGGGTCTGCGTGCTTCCCTGAGCTCCTTTTGCTCAAGGATAGTGCTCTGCCACATGAACCACAGCTCCATTTTTGGTTGTTTTTTTTTTCTGTGATTAATTGGAAATCAGAGTCCACAAACTTTCCTACCTGGGTTGACTCTGAACCAAAATCTTCAGATCTCAGCTTCCTGCGTAGCTAGGATTATAGGTATGACCACTGGCGTCCAGCTTGATGTATATTTTCTTGAACCTGTAGATTGATTTTTGGGAAGTCATTTTCACAGCACTAATTCTGCTTATTCATTAATATGTGAGATCTTTTATTTTCTGGCTTCTTTCTTTTTTCGGGGCGGGGGGGTTTCTGTCATGGGGCCTGAACTCTGGGCCTGGGCGCTGTCCCTAAGCTCTTCAGCTCAAGGCTAGCGCTCTACCACTTGAGCCACAGTGCTACTTCCAGCTTTTTTTTTCTTTTTGCTTATGTGATGATGAGGAATTGAACCCAGGGCCTCAGGCATGCAAGGCAAGTGCTCTACCGCTGAGCTACCTTCCCAGCCCCTGGTGTCTTCTTTGTTTCTTCACAGTCTTTTCTGCTCCAACTGGCTTTTAACTAGCAATCCTCAGATCTCAGCCTCCTGAATAACTAGGATTACAGGCATGAGTTACCAGTACCCAGCTTTAAGTGGTTGATTTTTTAACCACAATGGGTTACAACAAACAACTCTGCTAGAAGTTTCTCATGTTTTATAAATGCTTATTTGCTACAGAAATAGTACCAAAAATTGCTCTGCCTACAAATATCATCCAATGACATATCAGAGTTGTGTCTAGAAGTCCACTCTTCTGAAAGGCACAAGTGAAGCGCAGACCCCTTCCCTTAGAACACTGGGATTTCTCACTGCAGAGCAGGGAAGCTGCAAAATGGGTGAACTTCATTTGCTGGAAAGTAACAAGATGTGGACGCAAGTTGGTTTAAATGAGGAAAGATTTACTTCTACATGAAAATAAAGTCCAGACTTAAGAAGATTCAAAACTGGCTATATTAGCAGCTCAACAATTTCAGGGCTTGGGTGAGTTCCCAATATCACTGACTTACACAAACACTTCTACAGGTGGCCTAGGACACATGTGTGTGTGCGAGTGTGTGTGTGTCCCCATCCTTGTCCCTGAGTCAGACTTTGTAGGGCTAAAAGCAAGCCCTTCTTCACTGAATGAGTTATAACCTTGAAAAGCAACACAGTTTTCCACTATTATAAATGGAAACAACTGTTAAAAGTGCACCCTTAAAAGGAAAAAATGGGGGGCTGGGAAGGTGGCTCAGTGGTAGAGTGCTTGCCCTGCATGCATGAGGTCCTTGGTTCGATTCCTCAGCACCACATAAGCAGAAAAAGCTGGAAGTGGTGCTGTGGCTCCAGTGGTAGAGTGCTAGCCTTGAGCTGAAGAGCTGAGGGACAGCGCCCAGGCCCAGAGTTCAGGCCCCATGACCAAAGGTGGGGTAGGAAGGAGTGCACCTGGTTGCTCTACAACAAGGACACCTGGCTGTTATAATGTGGACTTTGCCTGAGTGACAGTTCCGGAGCAGACCCTTCCTATCTACATGGCCTTAATTATATCACCTTGCTTATCAAGCCTGTTTCTATACCTAGAAACAGGTAATTCTTTAATATGCTTTTGTACTTTAGTCCTCTGATTCCAGGGACCTGCCCAGCCTGTTATCTGTCACCTGGAAGCTTATAGAGCTTGGGGAAGGGACACTGACAGGTCATTTAAGACACTTCCCTCACTTTCCAAGGGAAAGAAAGAAGGCAAGCATTTATTTACTCAGCAAGTATGACAGAGCACCGACTCAGTGCTCCGTGACTGAAGACTACAAGGCAAGCTAAGAGTTGTTATAATCTAGTGGAAAGGGAATCTGAAGAAGCAGAAGGGCAATTACCAAAAGGTATATAGAGGCTGAGGTTGTGGCTCAGTGATTGAGTGCTGGTCTAGCTATTTCTGAGGACCAGGATTCCATCCCCAGTACCCCAATGAGTGGTAAGGGGCCAACAAGAGGAAGGGACAGAATACACAGGTTCAGCACTAGTTAGATGGAAAAGTGAAATAAGCTTCCCAGAGGAAGTGATCTCAAATGAGGCCTGAAGGACACAGTGAGACTCACCGTGCATCTCGTGATACATTTTACTTGCTTGTCTTCTCTTTCTTTTTTTTTTTTTCTGTCGGTCTTGGGGCTTGAACTCTGGGCCTGGCTGTCCCTCAGCTCTTCAGCTCAAGGCTAGCATTCCACCACTTGAACCATAACACCACTTCCGGCTTTTTCTGCTTATGTAATGCTGAGGAATCGAACCCAGGGCCTCACGCATGCAAGGCAAGGACTCTACCTCTGGGCCACCTTCCCAGCTCCTTTGTCTTCTCTTTTTTTTTTTTTTTGTCAGTCATGGGGCTTGAACTCTGGGCCTGGGCGCTGTCCCTCAGCTCTTCAGCTCAAGGCGAGCGCTCTACCACTTGAGCTACAGCGCCACTCCATTGTCTTCTCTTTCCTGACTTCCTGTCTCTTTTTCTCCAGAGCCTGGAACCTGGTAGGAGGACTACACAGAAACTTCTTTGGCAAACTGAAGGCTTCTGTTCCATACTCATCCACGCCATTTCCATGGCCATTACCTCCATAAGCACTATCTCTGTCATTACCCCCAAAAAAAGTATGACAACTGAGCCTTATTTTAATTTCAAAACTATGGGAGAGGGAGTGGACTTGTGCCTACAATCCTAACTACTCAAGAAGCAGAAATCAGAGGATCCCAGTTTTAGGTCAGTGTGGGCACCAAGACCCACACTATCTCAACCAACAAACCTAATATGATTTACCTGTGATTCCAGTTAAGTGGGAGTCTACAGGAAGAAGGATTGCAGTGGAAAGCCAGCCCTGGGGTAGAGGAGAACAAGTGGTGGAGCTCCTGCCTAGCAAGCGCAAGGTTGAGTTCAAATCCCAGTACCGCAAAAATTATGTATAAAATCTGACTTGATATAATGAGCAAATTAAGGGATGGTTATTTGCTTTTCCAAATTATTCAATCTAGAGCAACTTTAAATAATTAGACTTCTCTAGTGCTTTTAAAATGTGCTTTGGTTTACAAACATTTTAATTGCCCAGCTCTCTTTGGGAACATACCTATTTTAAGAAGGCATGTCAGAGACAGGATTTTCATGCTGTGAGAGAAGGGCAAGCATAACAGGTTCATTAAGGCCTCTTCCTTTATTCCTTAGCTGGCTGAGAAGAGCTCTATAGGCAAGCAAGCACAGATCTACTGAACACTGAGCAGCTTTAATTAGCTATAAGTCAGTAACTAGAAAGATGAAAGTTAGTCTATCAGTAAGTAGTTTCCTGCATACAAATGATACATATAGATGTGATACACACAATTATATTCCACATTATACAAACATATAATATATATGTTACATATATATATATATATATATATACATACATATATGTATGTTTGGTCATGGGGCTTGAACTGATCCTCAGATCTTCAGCCTCCTGAGCAGCTAGGATTACAAGTATGGTCACTAATACCTGACTTATATTTCTTTTCTTCTTCTTTTTTTTTTTTTTTTGTTGGTCACAGGGCTTGAACTCTGGGCCTAGGCGCTGTCCCTTAGCTCTTCAGATCAAGGCTAGCATTCTACCACTTGAGCCACAGTGCCACTTCCAGTTTTCTGAGAGGTTTATTGGAGCTAAGAGTCTCACAGACTTTTCCTGCCCAGGATGGCTTTGAACCTCAATCCTCAGATCTCAGCTCCTGAGTAGCTAGGATTACAGGTTTGAGCCACCGGCGTCCGGCCTGACTTGCATTTCTATATACATAAATAAACTATGTATCATGTATGTTATATGTACTCTCATTATGAATTCTCTAGATTGTAAAATTTGGGTTAGGGATTAAAATAGATTGTAAAGTGGCCATGAATCCTTATCTTATACACATATCTCTGGAGATACAACTCTTCTTCAAAAAGAATAAGAAAGCCAGGCATCAGTGGCTCACGCCTGTAATCCTAGCTATTCAGGAGGATGAGATCTGAGGATCATTCAAAGCCAGCCTAGGCAGGAAAGTCCACGAGACTCTTATCTCCAATAAACCACCAAAACACTGAAAGTGGCACTGTGGCTCAAGTGGTAGAGCGCTTGTAGCTGAATAGCTGAGACAAAGCACCCAGGCCCAGAGTTCAAGCCCCAAGACCGATTAAAAAAAAAAAGAATAAGAGTTGATCCTTAGTTGATTTACCAAGGAATGTCTCTGGGTTTGCCACAAGACTGTTTTTTTGTTTTGTTTTGTTGTTGTTTTGTCAGTCATGGGGCCTGAACTCTGGGTCTGGGCACTGTCCCTCAGCTCTTCAGCTCAAGGCTAGCACTACCACTTGAGCCACAAGCCACTTCCAGGTTTTTGTTTTTTTTTGCTTATGTGGTGCTGAGGAATCAAACCCAGGGCCTCATGCATGCAAGGCAAGTGTTCTACCACTGAGCCACCTACCCAGCCCACTACAAGACTGTTTTGAGTAGTGGGATATTAACAAAGGGGATGCAAGCAGTTTTAAATGCATGACAGTAGGGATTCTTCTCTTGCTGATCTGGGACCCATCACATCACTGTGTAATCCTACGAGGGCCAGACTGCTGGAAGACAGCAGATCATGTGCAACAGACATGAACCAGTCCAGCACTGGACCCACCAGGCCAATTGTGTGACAATCACCATATCTGTAAAGGAGGCTATCCTAAACCACCTATCCTGGTTTTGCCTAGATCAGGAGAGCCTATCAGGCAACAGACCACAAACATAATGGGACTCCAGGAAAGTGCCCAGGCCCTGAGTTTAAGCCCTAGAACTGGCAAAAAAAAAAAAAAAGGGAATTTTGTGTGGCATTTTAAGGTACTATATTTTGTGATAGTTTATTATACAGCAAGAGGAAACTAATACAGGGACCATATCTTAGTGTGTGTTTTTTTTTTGGGGGGGGGTTGCTGGTCCTGGGACTTGAACTCTGGGCTTGAGCTTTGTTTGGTCTTTTATCCTAAAAAAGGGGGGGGGAGGGAATACTGGAAATGTGGTTTAGTGCCAGAATGCTTGCCTAGCATGCATGAAGCCCAGGGTTCGATTCCTCAGTACCACATAAACAGAAAAAGAGTAAGTGGTGCTGTGGTTCAAGTGGTAAAGTGCTAGCCTTATGCAAAAGAAGCTCCGGGAAAGTGTCCAGGCCCTGAGTTCAAACCCCAAGAAATCAGATCATCCATCCTCAAACTTCTGATAAGATGGAAGGAATTTAGCTGCTGCAACCATGCCCTGGGGAACTGTTTCCCCATCTTCATCTCTAGGTTCTGTTTCCCTTTGTCCCAGCTAATGCTGTGGCTCCATCTTACCATAATCACGTTAAGGGCACCAGGAGGCACCGAACTCCCAAGTCAGAAACTTGGAAATGATCCCAGACTTTTCCATTAGTCCCCATATCTAACAGATCATAGACCCAAGGCACGTCTACCCCATTTGTGTCTTTGGCACTGGTTACCTCTCTCTATGGCCACTGTCACTGTGCTTTGTTATATGTTATTTCTCTCGTGGAAGAAAATTTCTTTTTAAGTAGTAATTGTTGCTTTACTCCCTACAAATCATTCACCATGCCTGGAGTCATCAAATTGTTAAAATCTAAGCCAGACACTGAGAGCTCACACCTGTAATCCTAGCTACTCAAGAGGTTGAGATCTGAGGATCAAGGTTTGAAGCCAGCTGGGGCAGGAAAGTCAGTGAGATTCCTATCTCCAATCAATCAGCAGAAAACTAGAAGTGGACCTGAGGCTCAAAGTGGTAGAGGACTAGCCCTTGAGCAGAAAGGCTCAGAGACAGTGCCCAGGAGCTGAGTTCAAGCCCCACAACCAACAACAAAAAGGTAAAGTCTGAGTGGAGGAGGAGGCATAGCTCAAGTAGTAGAATGTTTGCTTAGCATATCCTGGGTTCAATCCCAGTACCACCAGAAGACAAAAAACAAAAAAGTAAAATCTGATGGCAGCATCTGTCTTTAAAATGTTTGGGAGGTTCCTATTTGCTGATTTTTCAAGTAGATCCCACAGCCTCCCAGATGTCAGATGGTGTAGTTGTCTTAGAAATCCCTAGAAGCAGAGGCTGACCTGGATAAGCCTTGGTGTTACTTCTTCAGGAGCCCTGCTGTTCCATCACATGAGCTTTGGCCAGATCTACTCCACGGTGCCCCGCTTGTTGTGCCTACCCATAATGCACAGTTCCAGGGAAGGATTGGGGTCTTTCCTCCGGAGAGGCCAGGCCTTCCTGCAAACTGCTTTTACCCAGTGTCCAGCTCTACCTCCTTGGTGTTTGCAGTGGAGACTTGATTAACACCAAACTTTCTTTTATGGCAACGTCAAAAACTCAAAATATCTCCAGAAGACAGAGTAGCAGCAATAATCATTATTAAGCAGGAATTTGGCATTCCCATTTGACAGATTCTTTCATTTTCCTTTTCTAGGAAAAAGTTTTAAAAAATCTTAAGTTTTATACAAAATATTCTAGTTTTAAACTGTTGGTTTTACTTGGAAAAACAACAACACAGCAGGTTAAAAAAAGAAAAACTTGTCTAAGGTTTTATCTGGACTGTGAGCAGTCAGTTTGTTAATCTGGTGTGACACCCTAACCCCAGAACAATTCAGCCCACTTGCCCTACATTTGCAAAACTATAGATGCTCCTTCAATGAGCAGAAGCTGAACAAAGATCAGCTGTGACTTGGGTACAAAAGATTTCAGGATTTAAAAAAAAAAAAAGGCCTAACCTCCTTTGGTGTGTACTGAGTGGCCTTTCTAACCCAGATTTTCCCCTCTGCCCTTGGGGTTATCAACACTGGTCCTGCCCCCAACATAGGTCCACACTTCTGGGCCCCTGGGCTATCTTGGAAACTATTACTCTTCCCATCATCTCTCTCCACTCCCAGCACCAGCAATTCCTCCAAGATTTGACTCCTGTCTTTTTCAGGGTAGCTTTCCTTTCCTTGATCTCTACTTTTCTCACCCCATTTTAAAAAGTAGTTACCCACTGTCCTAATGTGTTCTTTACATGTCACAAATCCTATGGATCAGGAAGTTTAGTTCATTCATCTTGGTACCCCACTGCCTCCTAGGTAAACTGGCACTTTAAATTAGAAGAATAGGTAAATACAACCTGAGAAATAATGACCTTGACCATTGTCTTTCACATGCTTTTTCATTTCTGAAAAACTAGCATTTTAGAGACTTGCAGCTCAGTGTGGTATTGAAGCTCTGTCTGTAATTCAGCTTCAGGGAGGTTGATTCAGAAAGAGGATGAGCTCAGGGTCAACCTGGGTCCAGAGACAGCAACATCCTGTCTCAAAAGTCAAAGGTGGAAAGCCAGCACTGGTGACTCACACCTGTAATCCTAGCTACTCACAACACTGAGATTTGAGGGTCAGGGTTAGAAGCCAGGACAGAAAAGTCCAATAAACACTTATCTCCAATGAACTAGCAAAAAGCAGGAAGTGGAGATGTGACTCAAGCAGTAGAGCACCAGATTTGAAGGGAAGAAGCTAAAGTTAAGGGAAAGTGCCCAGATTTTTAGTTCACACACACACACACACACACACACACACACACACACAGGTATTGGGAAATTGATATAACAGTGGTAGAGCATTTGCCTAGCGTTCTAGAGGCCTCAGAGTTCAATCCCCAAACCGCTCCCAAAGAAATGTGCAGTTTGGTGTTTGGGAGAAGGGAAATCCTCTCTCTGCACCCTTTACTTTTTGAAACAACACATTTGTGAAATACAGTTGGAAAGAATAAGGTTTTTTTGTTTTAGCCTAGCTCTGACATAACTATTAAAGGAAAGGCTCCATGGGGCTGGGAAAGTAGTTCAGTGGTAAGAGTGTTTGCCTTGCATGCATGAGGCCCTGGGTTCGATTCCTCAGCACCACATAAGCAGAAAAAGCCGGAAGTGGGCGCTGTGACCGACAAAAAAAATAGGCTCTGGAGCTTGAGCTTGACTGAAGTGTCTCTCACTAGTTCTTGAGATCTTAGGGCTCCTGGGCTCGGTCTTAGTCAGGGAGGGGGTGGGGAGGAGGAAACCAGCTCCTCTCAATGAAACAGCATTTCCCACGAGGTAGCAGTGGCTACAGGGCAAGCAGCCACAGCCGAAAGACCCTTTGCATAATCCATTGACCAAGGCGTGTACAGTCGTGAATTGAAACTGCAGGCAAACCCCAAGCGGTTACACTTTTTTTTTTTAATACAAAAATTCTGTTTCCTTCCCAACCCTGTCAATGATTTCCTGCTTTCTCTCCTTCCCCAAAGCACGCACACGCGCGCGCGCGCACACACATACACACACACGCACACACACACACACACGCACACACCCCGAACTTCTTTTTTTTCTTTTTTCTTCGGTGGCCTTCAGGGTCGACCCGGATCCTTCTCCTACCTGGAGTGGGGGAGACCTCAGCACACAGCGGGGTTGGCGTTTCATTCTACCTGAATGAAGGGGAGGGGGAGGGGTGGCGGGGG
>NW_012267279.1:5026696-5036974 GCF_000151885.1 Dipodomys ordii | reverse complement strand
GAGGGGAGGGAGGTGGGGGGGAGGGGCAACTTTCCGGGGCTCCGGGTCAGTTTCTAAGTTTGCATCATCCCCCTTCATTACCCGAGAGCTTGGGTTTCCATCGCTGCCAGCGGGTGCTGGGGCCAGACGGCTGGGCTACCAACTCCCTTGGCACCCGCCAGCACAGAAGACTGCTGATTTAAACGTAATCGTCGAGGCAGCAGAAGGGCCCGAGGAGCGATCGGGCCGCGCGCGCGCAGCGCCCGGCAGGGCAGACCGGAAGGAACTGATAAACCCAGCGCTAATGACCCCCCTCCCTCCCTCCCCTCCCCCGTCCCTCCCTCCCGCGTCGGAAGTGTCCTCGCAGCGCCGGTCATTGAGAAATACCGAAGGGGCAGGGTGGGGGTGAGGCGAGGACAGGCCCGGGCGCAGCTGCGCGCGCCTCGCGGGGCGGGGAGCGGGGTGTGCCGGAGGGGGGTCGGGGTGGCAAGCAAGCGGGGCAGGCTTCTGGCCCGGGTAGAATCCGGTCCAGATCACCCCCCCACACCCCTCGCCTGGTCCCCGAGGGGGAGTGATTTATCAGATCCTACCCTCACACACCCCGGGAACACTACACTCCAGCCCTGCCGGACTCAGGCTGGCGAGGGTAGGGGGAGCGAAGGACACGAACGATCAGAGCGCGCAAGGCCGCAGAAGCTAAAATGTCTCCTCCTGGCACGCGAGCCGGGCAGGAGAAGGCGGAGGCTCGAGTCCCGAGCCGGGCCGGCTTCCTAGTGAAATTGGACCTGCGGATCGAACTGAGCATGCCCGTCCCTCGGCCGAGGGTCGCTCCGGCTCCGCGCTCCGGGCTTTCCGGGCCGCCGGCGAGGAAGGCTGGGGCTGTGTGGCGGCTTCGCCCGCCCCGCGCCCGGCGCGGAGGGGCCGTAGGTGGGGGTCCCGCCGGGGGCTCCCCTGGGTCTGCGTAAAGTTGCCAGCCGAGCCTTGGGGACGTGCGGGAGCCTTACCGTTCTCCCGTGGGCACGCTGGACTGGATCGTGTTCAGCGTTGTCAGTCCATGGGTCTGGATGGAGGAGGGATAGCGTTCTGGGTCCTTTTAACTCTTAACGGCGGTGTTGTTAATCTCTGAGTCCGTGAATTTACTGAATAACTTGTTATTTCAGGAACGATCCTGGGGGATTTCGTTACTGTGATTCAGGTCAATAAACATGTCTGATAGTCACCCTGTGTCCTCACTTGTTCTATGGAGATAACAAGAATCAGAGTACCCTCAGGAGTTAGGAATTGATGGAGAGCATCAAGGGGAGATCTGCCAGTATCTTCTCCATCCAGCCTCATTTTGGATGATCAACAAAACGCCTAAGAACCAGAGGGCTTTATTTTACTTAATGGCACAGGGAATGGAAAGGGAACATTTGGTAATCCAACTGCCTGAAGACAGGGAGAAATTGCCAGGAATCTGGAATCTACAGTTCCTTTGCTGTGTGCAGCCTATTTAATTTTCCAGTAATCCTATGTTCTGGATCTGATTATGACACAACAAACACTGAACTCAAGGCTAAGGAAATCCTAACACCCTTAACTCTGAGTCTAACACCAGGAAATCCACTGGGGACTTTGACTGCTAAACCCTAAAATATTTTCCATTGTTCTGATTACCATCCTTCACCTCCTCACAGAAGTTAATAATCACCAAACTTGCCACCTTGCCATTTGGACACTAAAATTGGGGGGGGGGTGGAACCAAAACATCCTGATAGGTTGAATGATCTTGATATTAATAAATTCCTGTGTTCCTCCTAGAAGTTCAGAAATGACGGTATCTTTCAACACCCTTAGGGAGAAGAGTAACAATGGCTAAAGGAGATATGGGTAGTTATGGGATTTAAAGACTATTGCTTTCCTTTGGATTTTTTTTCAAGCAGCTTTGTTGATACATAATTCATATACCATATGAAATACAGATTCAACTTGTAATTCACTAGGGAGGGGGATGAGGGCAAGTGACGGAAGGGGTGAGTCTGATTGAGATAAACTGTATGCATATGTGTACATGGCAAGACGAAATTCCTTTGTATAAGTGATTGATGCTGAAAAAAATTAAAATCTTGAGCTGAATGTTTCCATGGTTTGTAAATATAAATAAGTTGTACTGTTCAAGACTGAGTATCTCAGTGGTAGAATACTTACCTAGCATGTATAAGGCCCTGGGTTCTACCCTCAGAATGGCAAAACAACAACAACAATAATAATAGTAATACAATAGATGGTTCTTTTAGTATATTCAGATGACATAACCATCACTTCAATGAACTTAAGAAAATAAATGTAAATAACCCTATCTCCAAAAGTAGTTACCCTATCTATCACATTTCCCAACCCTGGAACTTAGCTACTTCCTGTCTCTGGACTTGTTCTATTAATGGAGTCACAGCCATGTGGCCTTTACATTAGGTCATGCATATTGTCAGAGTCTCATTCTTTTTCACAGCTGAGTGATGTGCCAGCATGTGAACGGATTGTGCTGTGTGTGTCCCTTCATCCATCAGTGGGTGCTTGAGCTATTTCCACGTTTTGGATGCTGTGCATTATGCCACTTGTCTTGTGCAAATTTTTGTGCGGGACTGGGAATGTGGCTTAGTGGTAGAGTGCTTGCCTAGCATGCATGAAGCACTGGGTTCCAATTCCTCAGTACCACATAAACAGAAAAAGCCAGAAGTGGCTCTGTGGTTCAAGTGGCACAGAGGTAGCTTTGAGCAAGAGAAGCTCAGGGATAGTGCCCAGGCTCCGAGTTCAAGCCCCAGGACTGGCCATAAATAAATAAATAAATAATGTGACTTTCCCATCTCTTGAATAGGACCAGATTACCTTGCTGGGGTGGCTGTAACAAAGTACCTATAAGAAGCAACAGTTAAACTATTGAATCTGAATACCTGCAAATATGCAAACACGACCACTGACTCAGATTAAAGGGCAAAGAGTTTTTATTAGTTTCACTGTGACTACACCCCACTAGTCAGGTACCAAAGTGTAGCAGCCAAGGTCTCTCATGGCAGGGCTTATAAAGGAAAAAGCCACATGCAGGTGGCAGTGTATGTGATAGTAATCAGGTCTTACAGAAGAGAATCAGCAGTCAGTAATTAAAATAGCAGTTTCTGATAAAGCAGTAAGTTGGAAGCAAAGACCATATTCTGGATTCTCGCTTTGATTTCCCAATAGGGGTTAAGTGATATTTATCAAAACATGGTCCAAGCTTCCTATTTACTAAATCTAGGACTAGACCACCTTCTGGGTTTCCAGGCTCTTCCTGAGTTCTACAGTTATTTACTGCATTCCAGTAACCAGGTGTTTAACTTGTTTATTATTTCATTCCCTAATTTATTTTGAGGCTCTACCTCTGGAATTTCCCTTTAATAAGTAACCTGGAGTTTTTCTCACAGAGGCAATCTGTCTCTAATGATTTGCACTATTTTTAATAATCAATAATTTTGTTGTTTCTGATTTCGCATTTTACATTCCCCACTCGTTTTCTTTTCTTCCTTTTTTTTTTTTTTTTTTTTTTGGTCGTGGGGCTTGGACTCTGGGTCTGGGCGCTATCCCTGCACTATTCAGTTCAAGGTGAATGCTCTACTGCTTGAGCCACAGCTCCACTTCAGGTTTTCTAGTGGTTTTATTGGAGATAAGAGTCTCAAGGACTTTCCTGCCTTTGAACCGTGATGCTCAGATCTCAGCCTCCTTCCCCACTCCTTTTCTATACATTTCATATCATTGATATGTCTCTTCTTCCCCTCTAGTGAAGGTGTATAACAAGTCTGCTCATGTAGTCCCATGAATTTCACCTCCTGGACTTGGTTCCTGATGTAATGAGTAAGGCAATTGAGTACACAGGGTCCTAATGCTAGAGTGAGGAACAAGGGGGGCTATTGGGCCTGTCAGAGCAATGATCAACGTGGTAAGCCATGGTGACCAAGAGAACAGGGACTAGTGCCAGGAGTCAGACTCATGCCTCCTCTTCTCCTTCTCCCTCTTCTTCTTCTTTTTTTTTTTTTTGTCGGTCCTGGGCCTTGAACTCTGGGCCTAGGTGCTGTCCTTGCACTCTTCAGCTCAAGGTGAGCACTCTACTGCTTGAGCTACAGCACCACTTCCCGTTTTTTGAGTACTTTATTGGAGTTTCACGGACTTTCCTGCCAGGGCTGGCTTTGAACCGTGATCCTCAGATCTCAGCCTCCTGAGTAGCTAGGATTACAGGCATGAGCCACTGGCGCCCGGCTTCTCCTTCTTTAAATTATATCAGGGCAAGACTTTCTCTGACAACTCCTAACTGATTAGCATAAAATCAACAAGTTTCTCCAAAAGTCATACAAAGGCTGCTTTGCTCCAAGAAGAGGAAGTCTAGTCCTTGGAGATTTTGGAGAATTACCTTTGCCAATGAGTCTACCTGGCTTTCTAACCAAGGGAGGCCATTTATTTATTTATTTATATCGGTCGTGGGGCTTGAACTCTGGGCCTGGGTGCTGTCCCTCAGCTCTTCAGCTCAAGGTGAGCACTCTACCACTTGAGCCACAGCACCACTCCTGGTTTTCTGGACTTTCATGGACTTTCCTGCCTGGGCTGGCTTTGAACTATTATCCTCAGATCTCAGCTTCCTGAGTAGTTTGGATTACAGGCGTGAGCTATGGGCACCTGGAGGGAAAGGGTCTTTAACCGCTCAATGTCTATGTCTACCACACCACTTAATTCTGTAAAATTTTTTCTCCAACTATCAAAAATGATGTTCCCAATGCTGCAGATCCTTCAATTCATACTCCCATCAGTAGTGGAACTAAAAGAGGGGCTCTATGTATCCTTTTCTTTCTCAAGGCTTTAATTAAACCAGCATCTAGTTTGAAGTGGGCCTGTCCTTCCTCCCCTACAGACAGACATAGAGAATAGTTCCACATCAGTGCACCAATCCTGACTCAATTTATATCATAGCCAACTTAATTACATACCAACTTTACTCATAAACTCCACTTTTTTTGGGGGGGGGTCAGTCATGGGGCCTGAACTCTGGGCCTGGGCACTGTCCCTCAGCTCTTCAGCTCAAGGCTAGCACTCTTCCACTTGAGCCACAGCGCCACTTCCAGCTTTTTTCTTTTTTTGCTTATGTAGTGCTGAGGAATTGAACCCAGGGCCTCATGCATGCAAGGCAAGTGCTCTACCACTGAGCCACCTTCCCAGCCCTCCTTTTTTCTTTTTTGTCAGTCCTGGGCCTTGAACTGTGGTCCTGGACACTATCCCTGAGCTCCTTTTGCTCAAGGCTAGCACTCTACCACTTGAGCCATAACACCACTTCCAGATTTTTCTGTTTATGTGGTACTAAGAAATTGAGCCCAGGGCTTCATGCATGCTAGGCACTCTACCTCTTAAGCCACCTTCCCAACCCCTTATAAACTCCACTTTTAAGACATACTCACACCATTTGCTACATACTTAAACTTTCTTGGGTTAAATCCTTTTTTATCCAGAGGAAACCATGTTTTGCTTCCTCAATTCCTTTCCTGAGTTTTTCTCTTTTAACTTTCCTTTTTCTTTACATTTTCTTACTAGTTTTTTCTTTTTCTTTTCCATGGCTGAGGACTGAACCCATGGCCTTGCGCGCCCCAGGCAGGTGCCCTTCCGCTAGGCTAACCCCCCAGCCCCTTACTAGTTTTTTCTTAATTTGTGTTTTTGGATTAACTTTTGGACGAGCTCCAAAAGTTTAAAACTGAGTGTAAAACTGCCCACTTTTGCCAGGTGCTGGTGGCTCATGCTTGCAATCCTAGCTACTCAGGAGGCTGAGATCTGAGAATCGCAGCTCAAAGCCAACCTCAGCAGGAAAGTCCGTGAGACTCTTATCTCCATAATCACTCAGGAAAATGGAAGTGGCACTGTGGCTCAAGTGGTAGAGAGCTAGCCTTGGGCTGAAGAGCTCTGGGACAGCACCGAGGCCCAGAGTTCAGGCCCCATGAATGCAAAAAAAGAAAAAGAAAAAACTGCCCACTTTTTTTTCCTTAGGTTTGTAGAACCAGGTTATCTCAGACCTGCCTCACGGCACTGCTGGGGTGGAAAAGTTTCTAGATTTTGAGGTTAAGAGCAATGTTTCATTTCTTTTACTTCTTCCATTGATAAAGATCTCTCCTTTCATAGCAAAGTATCTACAGTCATTGTAGAAAGCTGCCTTGTAGGAAATACAAGAAAAGGTAGAAGGAGATGCAAAGGATATGGTATCCTAGGCTCACCGACATCTAATGAGACAGGAGCCTGTCTAATGGGGCTGCAGTTCCTAACCCCACACCCAGGAAGAAACAGGTTATTACCATACCAGAGCCAAGCAAGGATGTGACTATCATGAGGCCATTATTTGTTAAGAGTAGATTTCTTCAGTTTCTCATGCCTTGAAGTGCCTAAGGCTGGCCAGTGATGTTGCCCTTGCCCTCAATATCCGTGGGAGTAGAGAAGGTTACTGGATATCACAGAAAGGATGTCCCACAAAAGTCTGTTTCAGCAGATCTACTGGGAAGCAGTCCTGGGTGATAGAGTCAGGCAAGAGTGAGTCCACTTTCACTACAGTGAAGGTGGTCAGGATGACGATATAGATTTCCCTCCAGATGACTGTCAAGCTGTCTTTGAACTTTACCCAAAAGGATGAGCAGTAGCAGCAGCAGCAGGAGCAGCAGGAGCAGCAGCAGCAGCAGCAGCAGCAGGGTCTCTCAGTGGCTCCAGAGGATTGTCACACATCCTGCTAGGCTGCAAATTTCTAATGTCCAGCTGGTTTTTAAGGCAAACTTTTAGTTAGTGGCCCCTGGGTAATTTTACCAGGGTGACAACTTTTCAGCTTAACTATATATTTTAAACAAGGCTAGGATTTCCTAAGCAGACATAGAAGACTTGGGATTGTAACCATCTCCAACAAATGCAGTCTCCATACTTGCACAATTGTTACCAAGCTTCATTTTTATCCTGCCTCATTTTCCAAAATTGTCTCTTGATCTTAAAGGGGCATTGGTGGATGTAACTTCTTCAATCAAACTCAGGAGTGCTGAGCCTACCTAGCCAGGCACCTATAACCTTAGCCTATTTTACCAAGGGGTTGTCAAGATAAGATGTCATTAACAACAATATTTTACTCCAAACTGGAAATTATATACAACATTTAACTTCTAACAATTGTACAGACCTTTTCTTGAGCTATAGCAGTGTAGCTTGTTTAGCACTTTGGTTTTGTAAAATAATTTTTCTGGCTTGCTGAGGAACCTCTCTGTGACCCTAACAACACCTAAGTTACCTGTGCAGGCCTATATACAGATAAATAGGGATATAATCTCAGGTCACAAATTACCTTTCCTGAATTTATGTGGCTGGTATCAGCCCCAAATTAGGGCCAGTTAGTGCTTTGAGAGGATATAGGGGAGAGGTTGGAATTTTAAGCTATCCTCCCATTTGACAACCTTAAGATTTTTTTACTACCCATTATCACAGATGACTGGCAAGTTCCTGTCCAGTTATGAAGTAGACAAACATGAGCATTAGAAAGGCATGCTTATGGTCTGGGAATGTGGCTTAGAGGTAGAGTGTTTGCCTAATATGCATGAAGTCCTGGGTTTGATTCTTCAGTACCACATAAAAAGAAAAAGTCAGAAGTTGTACTGGCTTAAATGGTAGGGTGCTAGCCTTGAACAAAAAAAAGCTCAGGGATACTCCCCAGGCCTTGAGTTTGAGCCCCAGGCCTGATTAAAAAAAAAAAAAAAAGCATGATTACAAACTATTTTCCATGACCTCCTGGCTCTGATTAGTTTTTGAAGGGCCAAGCACAAGTGACTCCAGGATCTGACACCCTGTCTGCCATCTGAGCAGTGACTTACTGCCTCTAGATGCTCCATTGCTTTTGTTCCAAGAGTTTCTTCTCCAGGCTGGAATAAATGCCCCATTGGCATTTCCCTTGGTTAGTCACTGGAGTTGAACTCAGGGCCTCAGCACTGTCCCTCAGCTCTCCAGCTCAAAGCTAGCACTCTGCCACTTTGAACCCCAAAGCAACTCCACATTTCAGCACTCTACTGGAAGATTAGAGATGACAATCTCACAGGGAACTTTCTCTGCCTGGGCCGGCTTTGACCTGCAGTTTTCAAATCAATGAGTCTTTTATAAAAGGCCACTCTGCTCCAATTAAAAGCAACAAGGTGGTTCTTACAGTTGTTAAACTTAAGTCTTTTGTTTTTTAATTGTGAAAATGCCATACAGAGGGGTTACAATTACATGAGCAAGGTAATGAGTACATTTCTTATCAAACATTGTTGCCTCCTTTGTTTCCCCTTCCCATCCCTTTCCACTCCACTCCCCCGCCCCCCAACATAGTCTTACCTGGAACATTTTTTTTTTTTTTTTGGTAGGTCGTGAGGCTTAACTCTGGGTCTTGGTGCTGCCCTTCAGCTCTTCAGCTCAAGGCTCTACCACTTGAGCCACAGAGCTACTTCTGTTTTCTGGTGGTTTATTGGAGATAAGAGTCTCATGGACAGGCTGGGAAGGTGGCTCAGTGGTAGAGTGCTTGCCTTGCATGCCTGAGGCCCTGGGTTTGATTCCTCAGCACCACATAAGCAAAAAGAAAAAAAAACCGGGAATGGAGCTGTGGCTCAAGCGCTAGCCTTGAGCTGAAGAGCTGAGGGACAGCGCCCAGGCCCAGAGTTCAGGCCCCATGACCAGACCCAAAAAAAAAAAAGTCTCATGACTTTCCTGCCCAGGCTGGCTTTGAACTGTCAGATCTCAGCCTCCTGGATTACCCGCGTGAGCTGCTGGTACCCAGCACCTGGAACTTATTAAAGGCCAAAAGTTATGCTGGGTTCTGGTGGCTCATACCTGTAATCTTAACTATTCAGGAGGCTGAGAGCTGAGGATCACCTTTCAAAGCCAGCTGTGAGACTCTTATCTCCAATGAGTCACTAGAAAACCTGAAGTGGCACTGTGGCGCAAGTGGTAGAGCACTCACCTTGAGCTGAAGAGCTGAGGGACAGTGCCCAGGCCCAGAGTTCAGGCCCCACAAATGACAAAAAACAAAACAAAACAACAAAAACAAAACCAAAAAGGGCCAAAAGTTCTATCTGAAAAACTTATAGGAATCATCTGAGCTTCTCTGTGGGCCTGTCTGCAATTGTTACAAAAAACCTGCGAGGTAAACTGCAATAGCAATTAAACAATTATTTAGAACAATTTTACTTCCAAATTTTATACCCAGGATCCCATTCTTAATTTTTTTTTAATTTTATTTTATTTGTGAACATACTGTACAGAGGGGTTACAATTGCATGGGCAGGATAATGCGTACATTTTTTACCAAGCATTGCAGCCCCCTCCTTTGTTTACCCTTCCCATCCCTTCCCAGCCTCCCCCCTCCCCCCTCGCCCCCATCCCAATCCTTCTCCTTCCCCCCTCCCCCGCCCCCCCCATTCTTAATTTTTTGAAACTCTTTTCCTAACCTCTGCTTTACACACACACACACACACACACACACAAATTTTTTTCTATTTGAATTACCTCTTAGAAAACTTTTGAACTTAAATGACAGTTTTTCCTTAATGCAAGAGTTACAATCACCAGCTTGGTACCAAGAATCTAGACTTAGCATCTTTATGCTTTAAAAACTGTATTATTGGGCTGGGAAGGTGGCTCAGTGGTAGAGCACTTGCCTTGCATGCTGGAGGCCCTGGGTTCGATTCCTCAGCACCACATAAGAAAAAAGCTGGAAGTGGTGCTGTGGCTCAAGTGGTAGAGTGCTAGCCTTGAGCTGAAGAGCTGAGGGACAGCGCCCAGGCCCAGAATTCAGGCCCCACGACCGGCCCCTCCCCCCAAAAAATAAATAAAAATAAATAAATAAAAACTGTATTATTATTATTATTATGTTGCCAGTCCTGGGGCTTGAACTCAGGGCCTCTCTTTCCTCAAGGCTAGCACTCTACCACTTGAGCCACAGCACCACTTCTGGCTTTTTCTGTGTATATGGTAACAAGGAATTGAACCTAGGGCTTCATGCATGATAGGCAAGCACTCTACCACTAAGCCACATTCCCAGTCCCTTTTATGCCTTAAAAAAAAAAAAAAAAATCCAATTGCAGAATAGCATTGACACCAAATCACATCATACAGAAAAACTTTTTTTCTTTTTTTTTTTCCTTTTTTTATTATTTTATTTTATTTATGAACATATTGTACAGAGGGGTTACAATTACATGGGCAGGATAATGCATACATTTCTTACCAAGCATTGCAGCCTCCTCCTTTGTTTACCCTTCA
>NW_012267279.1:5020392-5024941 GCF_000151885.1 Dipodomys ordii | reverse complement strand
CACGGTCTCTCCTGCCCGGGCTGGCTTTGAACCGCGATCCTCAGATCTCAGCCTCCTGAGTAGCTAGGATTACAGGCGTGAGCCACCAGCGCCCGGAGCGCCCGGCCTGTCTTGGTTTTTGACTGAAATACCCAAGCAATTTTAGACAGGCAGAACAGGTAAAGTTTTATGAAGTGGTAATAAACCTTTACATTTAAATTTCTAATACTTATCTCCAATTTACCTTTGTGTGTGTGTGTGTGTGTGTGTGTGTGTGTGGTGTAAGTATAAACCCAGCTATTTTTTTTTTACATGTTGACAGTTTTTTATCTTGAACATGTTTACACATATAGTAACACACACAAAGTTCTTTTTTTTTTTTTTGCTGGTTGTGGGGCTTGAACTCTGAGCCTGGGCACTGGCTCTTCAGCTCTACCACTTGAGCCACAATGCCACTTCCAGTTTTCTGGTGGTGGACTTTCCTGCCCAGGCTGGCTTTGAGCTATGATCCTCAGATCTCAGCCTCCTGAGTAACTAGGATTACAAGTGTGAGCCACCAGTGCCCAGCTCGTGGCAAGAGATCTTTTTGCCAATCTTATTCTTGCAGATGACAAAGATGTAAGACAAAAACTTAATAAATCACTCTAGCATTCCCCAGCTTTATTACTTGTGCCTGATAACAAGCATATTAGCATAGCAAATAAATTTTGAAGATAGAGTGTTGTCACCTGAAACTAAACTAGCCTGACTCTTTCATCCAATTTTATTTTATTTATTTTATTTTTTGTTGGTCATGGGGCTTGAACTCTGGGCTTGGGAGCTATCCCTCAGCTCTTCAGCTCAAGGTGAGCTCTCTACCACAGTGCCACTTCCACCCGGAAGTGGTTTATAAGAGTCTCACGGACTTTTCTGCCCAGGTTGGCTTTGAACCGTGATCCTCAGATCCTCAGTAGCTAGGATTACAGGCGTGAGCCACCAGCACCTGGCTTTTAATCAATTTTAGACAAGCGCACTTTACAACTTTTTACACTGACCAGATCAGCGAAATATCCAAACCAGGTTCACAGCTGTCAATGCCCTCACCTCCAGCTGCCTGAGCAGGGAAGAGACACAGCTTGAGTCTTGTAGAGAACCAAATCAGGCCTGCAACTGTCCATGCCCACCTCTTGACTGCTGCCACACTGGGAGGGGGGCATAGCAGTCTAGTGAGGAAGCTGGAACTTTTATTCCCCCAGAGCTGTCCAAATAAACAACAAAAACATGGGAAAACAAGAGTCCACATTAAAAACTGGTACCAATTTTAAAAACAGAACAAGACAAGACAAAAATGGAAGGCTGAGTTGTGGCCTCATGGGCCCCCAACTTATCCCTACTAGGACTCTGAGTCTGCCCAGTGGGCCTACTACTCCCACTCAGCAAGCCGAATCCAGAGTCTGCTGAGTGAGCCACTCCCACTCAGGGCCACCAGAACCTCCCTACTTTAGAAAAACATATAATGGAAAGCAGGACAGAGACACAGACTTACTTCTGGAAGATTTCTAAGTAATCCAAAAGGTTTTTTTTTTTTTTTTTTGATGGGATGTTTGGCACCCAAGAACCAACTGTCAAGAGTGGCAGAAAGACCATGGGGCTCTGGACCATCTCAGGAGAGTAAACCACATACTCTTATGTATTCTACTTTTTAAGGCCAATACTCTCTCAGTTTGTTTAGTAGCATTCTGTATGTGGATCAGTCCATGTTTGGAGATAAGGAAGGGCAGAGACCCTTGCTTCCTGACAGGAAATAAAGAAGGAAAACTATTCACTGCCAAGGAAATTTGTGGAACCAACTGCAAAGTCACAATATGGAGGGTTTTTGTTTGTGTGTGTTAAAAAATTACAGAGGGTGCTAGGAATGTAGCTTAGTGGTAGAGTGCTTGCCTAGCATGTATGAAGCCCTGGGTTCGATTCCTCTGTACCACATAAGCAGAAAAAGCCCGAAGTGATGCTGTGACTCAAGTGGTAGAGTGCTAGCCTTGAGCACAGAGAGACTCAGGGGCAGAGCCTCAGCTCTGAGTTCAAGGCCCAGGACTAGAAAAAAAAAATTACAGAGGAAACTAGGCCCTAATGGGTAAGGCCTGTAATCCCAACTACCTAAGAGGCTGAGATCTGGAGCTTGAGGTTCAAAGTCAGTCCCCCCAATTGTGGGGTTTGAACTCTGGGCCTGAGCACTGTCCCTCAGATCTTCAGAT
Source organism: Dipodomys ordii (assembly GCF_000151885.1). Classification (NCBI taxonomy): domain Eukaryota; kingdom Metazoa; phylum Chordata; class Mammalia; order Rodentia; family Heteromyidae; genus Dipodomys; species Dipodomys ordii. The sequence goes on along the minus strand of NW_012267279.1, from coordinate 5,022,731 downwards.
CAAGGCTAGCTCTCTACCACTTGAGCCACAGTGCCAATTCCAGTATTCTGGTAGTTAATTGGAGATAGGAGTATCAGTCTTGAGCAAAAAAGCCAAATGAGAGCTAGAAGCATTGAATTCTAGCCCAGTTCAGGCCTAAGTAAATAATTTTAAAAATTACAAATAAGTCGGGTGCTGGTGGCTCATGCCTGTAATCCTAGCTACTCAGGAGGCTGAGATTTCAGGATCTCGGTTCAAAGCCAGCCTGGGCAGGAAACTCCATGAGACTCTAACCACCAGAAAACTGGAAGTGGCACTGTGGCTCAAGTGGTAGAGTGCTAGCCTTGATCTGAAGAGCTCAGGGACAGGGCCCAGGCTCAGAGTTCAAGCCCCAGAACTGACCAAAGAACAAAAAGTTACAAATAATTTTAAGGCTGCAACAGAAGAGCATGAAATCAAGCACAGATTTGAGTCAACTTGGTGATTTGCATGCTGGGAAGCCAGACCACTGCACATTTTGGCTGAGGGCATGTGCCCACCGAGAAAACCTGCAACAGGTCCTAGGTCAAAGCAAGAAAAAAATAATTTAAAGAGAAAGGGACGGGGAGTTTCATTAGAAGCTCTCAGTCAGTCTGTGTCTAAGCCGACAGGGCTGGTAACCCCCTGGCTGGGTAAGGATGGTTTTCAAGGGCCTGAGACAAGAACCATCCTTCACAGAAGATTTACTGGGTAATTTAAGAAACACATTTGGGATTTGTTTTAACCGTCATGTTTACCGAAATGCAAATGTCTCTGGGTTGTGTGGGGTTTACATTTTGCTATGCATAAATCATGATTATTTTTAAAATGCCTGTTCTTCTATCAAGACAAACAATGATCACAAGATCCACGTGCAACTGAATCACCTCAGCCATTCAGTACCTGGGCAAAGTGTAACCCCCCTCCCTTCCCTGCCTTACTGGTCGGGTTGGGGCGTTGAGGACAGACGCGGCCACCTGCGCCGGCCCTACCCTCGCACCCCGCCGTGGTGGTACTGGTTCCTCGGTTCCAGATCACCCCTTCTGCAGCTTCGCCCCATTCCTGCACCTAGAGCTCCCGGTCTCCGCCTTCTTCCCTCGATTTTTAAACCTAGGAGGGGACAAAACCGGAGCCAGATGTGTCGGAGTCCCCGGCTCCCACCTCCCCCCCCCCCCCCCCCCCCCGCTTCTCCCTCTCCCTCCTCTTGGGTTTCCTAAAACCCGGAGCCCTGGAAGTGAGGATTCGGAGCCGGACAGACTCGGCACAAACTACTTGGCTCGGCGGCTCTTCGGGGACTGGAAGCCGGGAGGGAGGAGGAGAAGAAGCCGGGCATGCTCAGTGGGTGGGACAAAGTTGTTCCCCCCCCCTCTTTTTTTTTTCTCGGTCGCAAGTAGGAAGCTTTTTGCACTCCACCACCTCTGGCCGGCTGGGAAGACGTCATCGCTTCCGCCCTACTTCCTCCTCCTGTTGGCGGCGGTGAGAATCCAATATGGAGTAAATCGGTGGAGTCGAGAGATGGGGCTCGGACGGGGCGCCCTGCACCGCCTCCCAGGCGCACCTCCCCCGGCCGCCGACCGCTCCCCGGAACCGTGATTGGCCCGCCTCCCTGGGGGCGACCCCGGGCCCAGCCCCCACCGCGTCCGGCCTCCTTCTCCTCCCCCTCCTCCTCCTCCTTCTCCTCCTCCTCCTCGCGGCAGTGCCCGCCGCCCCGAGGCGCGCTTGTTTTTCTCCGGCTCTCCCCCACCGTGGTCCCCTGCCCAAATCTCGCCCCTCCGGCCGCTCGGCGTCCGGGAGCCCCCTCCCGCTCGGCGGCGCTGCGGCGCGCGCTCCGCCGATCCTGCCCGTGCACCCCTTCCTCAGCCTTGCGCACGGCTCTCGGGTCGCACGGGTTCCCTCTCTGCTTCGGCGCCCCCTTCATCTCCAGCTCCCCCCCGCCCCAACAATACCACCAAATCAGGCGATCTCGGAGATGTGAAGGAGGGTGAGCGGACAGGAAGATGAAGGGAGCAAAGCTGCCCGCCGCGGGACAGGCGTCTAGGTGAACAAGAAAATGACCGAAGAAACACACCCGGACGAGTAAGTTCGCGGCGGGGTGGGACGAGGGTGCCCCGCCGGGGTAGCTGGGGGGCCGGGATCGAGGACGCGGCGGCGACTCGCCGGGTGAACTTGGCTTCGGGTGCAGCGACTCGCTGACCTGTCAGGCTGGGGTGCAGGATTCCCCCCGCTGGAGTGAGGCGCGGGCGAGCGCTGCCGCGGGCGGGTGGGGGCACGCTCGGGGTCGGCGGGCGGCCGGCTGCTGCGGGGGCCAAGGGCGCGCGGGTGACCTCGGGGCGGTCCCCGCT
>NW_012267279.1:5014401-5020342 GCF_000151885.1 Dipodomys ordii | reverse complement strand
GGGCGGCCGGCTGCTGCGGGGGCCAAGGGCGCGCGGGTGACCTCGGGGCGGTCCCCGCTCCCTCTCCGGGGACTCCCCCCTCCCCGTCCCCTTCCCAGATCCTTGGCTGTCCGCGCGGAAGATATGCGCCCCCCCCCCCGGCTCAGGCTTCTCGGGGTCGATGGATTTGTACACGGTGACTTTGTGACTCCCGCCCTGCCTTCGGCTCCCAGGTCCGCTCCAGAGCCCACTGGGGCCCAGGCTCCGCCATTTCGTTTTCTTGAATCGCTCTCATTTGCATACCACATTTTCATTCATAAAAAACACTGCAGTGCGAGGGGAGGACTGGCGCGGGCGGCGCGGGGGTCTGTGGAGCCGGGGTCTGCACGCGGGCCGGTGCATCGGAGCCGCCCCAGGGCTGTTTGGTGGTGGGTGGGGGTGGGGGGGGTCCCGGAGCGTGCGGAGTGCGTGCATGCGCTTGTGGGCCGGGTCTACGCGCCCCGCGGGGTCTGGGCCCCTCGGGGATGGGGGTGGGGGGCGGATCCGAAGCGTGTGCCGCGGGGGCGTGCGGGGCAGCGAGCGGGGAGGGAGCGCGCGCGCTTGTGGAAGTGTGTGTGTGTGTGTGTGTGTGTGTGCGCGCGCGCGCGCGTGCACGTGCAGGCGTCCGGGGCCGAGGGGGAACAATGCTCCGGGGTGCTGGGTTAGAGGGGCTCCTGCGCCGCCCCGCGCGGGATCCGTGCCCGTCGCGGTCCTCTGGGCAAGGTGCAGCTTTCTCCCTCCTCCGAGCGGCGGGATCGAGTTGGGGTTTTATTATTATTATTATTACTATTATTTTTACCCCGCCGGAGGCGGTTCCCGGTGGAGCGTGACGGGGCCGGAGCCGGTGGCCCGGCGCGACCGGTCGTAGGTCTGGGGTCCGTGCGGTCACTCAGCGGCCGCGGTGGCTGCGGATCGGTGGCTTGTCCCCGCCACCAGCCACTCTTTATTTTATTTTTGTGAATAAGACACTCTCCTTTATTGTCACATGATATCCCTCCTCCCCTGCACATTCATAAATCCGGAGCCTGCCTGGGCTCCTGTTCATTCAGTGCTGCCATTAGCTAAGGTAGCGGTGGCGCCGGCTCGGGCGCGGGGACGCGTCCGGGAGGATCGTCCCCTCGCTGCGGAGCAGGGGGGCTGCGTGGAGCTAGTGCTGGAGGCCCTAGGCCTTTTGTAGGTGGGGGGTCCCCCCCCCTGTGTTTGGCGCTTTGGGATTCTAGAGTTCAGGGAGGGGAAGTGACTCAGGGCTGGGCTGCAGGGAGGCTGGCAGCTCTTGCAGCAGGTGACTACCGTGTTCTACTGGACGAAATCTCACTTGTTTTTGAAATGTCCTTTTACCCTTTAGCATTTGGGGCTGGGCTGGGTGGGAGAAGGGGGTGGTGCTGCTGCTGATGTTTTGCTAAGGGAATTTCCTTTCTTTGGGCCCGCAGGGATGCTCCCCCAACTCCCCAACACCTGTGCACTGTAGCGGATGGTCTTTCTACTTTAGTCGTTTTGCTTTGCCTTCCTACTCCTATGGTGAAATAGGAAAGGGGGAAAAAGTTATATTATGGCTGGTGGAATATGAAGAGGAAAGGCGGTTCTGTCAGGCCTTGCCTCTTGTTGAATTTGGGTTGTTCTTTGTACGTGCACTTGAGTAGTGAGGGATCCTCTCCTTGTTGTCAGTGGCCTTGAGAGTCCTTGGAAAGGTTTAATTACATTAGGTTGCTTGACTTATGGCTTGGTAGTGCAGGCCTGGCCTCCTCTTTTTGTTGTTGTTGTTGGTTGTGGGGTTTGAACTGTGGGCTTGGGCGCTATTCCTCAGCTCTTCAGCTTAAGGCTAGCTTCTCTACCACTTGAGCCACAGCACCACTTCCGATTTTCTGGTGGTTCATTGGAGATTAGACTCTCAGGGACTTTTCTGCCTGGGCTGACTTTGAACTGCCATCCTCAGATCTCAGTCTTCCCAGTAGCTAGAATTACAGGTGGGAGCCACCAGCACCCTCACCTTTTTTACAGCATCACATTGGTCTTGCATCCTACATCATTTGCTATCAAAGCTAAAGGACTTCAGAGATGGCTAGCAGTAAACAAATATCGCCATTTCCAGGCTTTCAGAGCAAGTTCAGCCTCCACTGTTGTGAGAAACCCTGTGGAGACAATAGATATTGGAGGATAGGTTCTAGTTTCTGTTAGAAAATCTCAAACCTTGGGCCTTAGCCACTGCAGAAATGGCCTTCTGGGGTTACTTGTAATGAGATGATTTTGGCCTGGAACAGGAAATGCCTTGGAAGGGAACAGCAACATGGATAGTGAACTGCCATTGTAGTCACTGTCCATTGTATTTTGAGTCTTATGTAATTACCCTCCTGAAAATTTTATTTTAAACGTTAGTGCCAGTAAAGTTTCTCTTTCTGACTTACAGAACGTGTCATGATTGCTTTCTTTCTTTTTGACCACACTATCTGGGAGCTGAGAGTTTAAATTATTGCTTCAGTAGGGTAACCATATTAACATTTTGCTAGATTGATTACTCCTTTTATTTTTTATTTATTTATGATTGTAAAGGTGATGTACAGAGGGGTTACAATTAAACAAATCAGATAATAAGTTACATTTCTTTTTGAATGGTGTCACCTCTTTGATTACTCCTTTTAGATATGAAATTTAGTCTGTTGTTTATCTTCTAATGTTTTTTATTCTTCTTATTATATTTTTTAATGGTCCTGGGCCTGAACTCTGGGCCTGAGCGCTATCCCTCAGCTCTTCAGATCAAGACTAGCCCTCTACCACTTGAGCCACAGCGACACTTTCAGCTTTTTCTGCTTATGTGGTGCTGAGGAATTGAACCCAGGGCCTCATGCGTACAAGGCAAGCACTCTACCACTGAGCCACCTTTCCAGACCCTCTGCTAATGTTTTATATTTGAGATCTCATACTTTCTGGAAGCAAGCAGGATGTGTAACTTGCAAACAGAATTGGTGACATCAGACTGGAGACAGAAAGATAGAAAAAAGAAGTTTGTCTGTTTGCTTTTGTGATGCTAGATTATGGGATCTAGAGTCCTGAGCTATTTCCTCAGCCCTTAAAATAGATTTCCTTGGTAGTCCACAACATAATTAAAAAAAAATTTTTTTTTCTGGTCATGGGGCTTGAACGCTGTACCTAGGCACTGCCCCTGAGCTCTTCAGCTGAAGGCAAGCACTCTATCACTTGAGCCACAGCACCATTCCAGTTTTCTGGTGGTTTATTGGAGATAAGAGTCTCAGCCTTTCCTGCCTGAGCTGGCTTTGAACTGCAATCCTCAGATCTCAGTCTCCTGAATAGCTAGGATTACAGGCGAGAGCCATTGGCACCTGGCTATAATTAAAAATTTTATAAAATAGGTTTAAAAAAGATACTTATTTAATACCAGTGTAATAAACCAGAATCCTGAAACTGGTAAACTAGTGCTTAATTAAAACTAAGAATATTTTGTCTTGTAATGTTCTTTCTTTGTGTCAGTTTAATACTCCTTTTATGTAGATGGTAATTCAGAAAGCCAGCCTGCTTTTGTTGATGGTCCCAAGAGATAGTTTCTGAATAGAAAATGCACTGGCTATTTTCCTTTGATCTCACTCCAGACAGAAATGCATCTTCAGATTTACATTTCTGCTGATTTTCTTTAAAAATTTAAAAAGTTGGCCTGAGGATGTATATCAGTTCAGCAGTAGAGTACTTGCCTAGCATGCACCAGGCCTTGGGTTCCTACTTGTGTGTGACACCTACACAAAAAGCACCAACAAAGTATTGAAAGTAGTCTTTTTTGGTTAGTCATGGACTTGAACTCAGAACCTGAGCACTGTCCCTGAGCTGTTTTGCTCAAGGTTAGTCTACTACTTTGAACCACAGCCCCACTTCTGGTTTTCTGGTGGTTAATTGGAGAAGAGTTTCATGGACTTTCATGGACTTTTCCTGGGACTGGCTTTGTTTTGAACCCCAACCCTCAGATTTCAGTCTCCTGAGTAGGTAGGATTACGGGCATGAGCCACCAGTGCCCAGCTGAAAGTAGTCTTTATATATAGGAATGGGAATGTTTTTTGAAGTCAAACAGATTTTGTCTGTATTTTATCTTTTTTTTTTTGTCGGCTGTGGGCCTTGAACTCTGGGCCTGGGAGCTGTCCCTCAGCTCTTCAGCTCAAGGCTAGCACTCTACCACTTGAGCCACAGCACCACTTCCAGCTTTTTCTGCTTATGTGGTGTTGAGGAATAGAACCCAGGGCCTCATTCATGTAAGTCAAGCACTCCACCACTGAGCCACCTTCCCAGCTCCTAAAAATAACCCACTTCTTGCCAGCTTTACCCTCGTCATATTTTGTCATACTGCTAGAAGGTTCTCTATTGAAGAAAGAAAGAAAGAAAGAAAGAAAGAAAAAGTTAAATGTTTTTGCAGAGCCACTTCAAAGACTTGACCGGCATTGAGACTTTATACTGAGAAGCTTGTGCTTATTTCTCAAAAGATGAGAGAACTCTGTGAAAACACTGTACCATTTTCATACTTTACAAAATTAAGACTAATTCCCTGATGTCTTCTTACCACTCAACCTGAACATGTCTGAAAAAAAAGTCCTTTATAACTAGTCAGCCAGAGAGCAAAGGCCCTGAGTTAAAGGAATTAATAATCCATAAGCAAGGTTTACTCAAGATCTGAGTCAAGTTATTTACATATCTTGCAGTGGTTTTATGGCATTGAGTAGAAATCAATCCTGTCTATTTTGGTGGAGCTGTTTGAGGATGGAGATAGTTTATTTATATGAAGCTTACAATAGGTTTTTCTATGTGGCATTCAGATGAGTGGCTTAGCTTGTTAATTTTCAGAGAGCCCTGTGAAGGATGTGTTACTCCATTTAACTGAGGTGGAAGCCTACAGTTCCTTGTCCAAGACAGCAGGGGTTTTTGTTTTTGTTTTTCCCAAATAGCACATGTTACATTTTCTGAGCAACTCTGAGATAGATGGTATTATCCCCATTTATAGATGGGGACACTAGGCTCAAAGTCATGGCTTTAATAACTGAAGGAGCTAGAAATTGAATACTTTTAACAGGAAGAGCTCTGTGTTCCTAACTAACCACTGTTGGGAGTGGGAGCAGGAGGAAGCCAACCTCAGTGAACTCAGGAATCAGGAAGGGCCTCAGTTTTAGGCAGGCTCTCTACCCCAAGCTATGATCCCTGGCCCCCAGTCTTAGTCATTCTGACTTCAGAGCTCACATCATTTCTGCCAGTCATGCTGCTGGTCCATAATTCATCTGAATTGGTAACAATCTGTTATGGCCATGATTTTTCTTACTTCATTTCTCTTCCCTGAAAATGCTGGGAGGCATGGGTGCATTCTGCATTAAAGCGAAGTTAGATAATTTTAGGGTTGAGAATTCTGTGATTCACCTCAAGATTATAGAAGTACAGGAATTCAGAATTCTATCACTAGAATATTAGAACTACAGTAATTGAAGTTACAACTGCAGAATAGTAACCCAAATTTGGGAAATATTGATCCATTTTCTTTGTGAATTAGCTTTAAAAAAGAGAGTGTTTCTGTTCTACTTATATAGAATTCTTTAATAATGTTAAAAATATAGAGTAGACTGCAGAACTGGAATCTTGGTTCACTTACTGGAAATGGAATGTCTTGGGGAAAAAAATCTTGGAAAGATCTTTAAGGATCTTATAAACCAAGACCTGTCAATGTGTACCATTGGGTGTATTTACTGCAAGGCCTCACAGCTAGTTTGGTACTAGACCTGGCTCAGGCTATTAGCACATGCTATTTCCATTTTGGCCATCTAAGTCCTTTGTGTTTTCTAGTTCCTTTCACAAAACATATATAAGTGAAATAGTAGGAATACCATAAGCCAGTCTGCTTATTCTTGCTTATTGCTTGGTTGCCTTTTTTTTTTTTTTTTTTTTT
>NW_012267279.1:5000659-5013999 GCF_000151885.1 Dipodomys ordii | reverse complement strand
TTTCTTTTTTTTTTTTTTTTTTTTTGGTGCTGGGCTTGAATTCTGGCCTGGGAATTGTCCTGAGCTTCTTTTTTGCTCAAGGCAAGAGCTCTACTACAGCACCAGTAATGGCTTTTTTGAGTAGTGTATTGGAGCTAAGAATCTCACAGACTTTCCTACCTTGACTGGCTTTGAATTGCAATCCTCAGATCTCACCCTCCTGAGTAGTGAGGATTACAGGCATGAGCCACCAATGCCTGGTTTGTTTTGTTTTTGTTTTGAGACAAGGCCTCACTCTTATTTAGTCCCCAGCTGGCCTGTAACTCACTGTCCAGTCCACGCAGCCCTCTAACCCCTGATCTTCATGCCTTTGCCTCTGAGTGCTGGGATTACAGGTGTATAACATATACCCGTTTACTGGTGCTTTTTGTTTTGAATTCTTTTTTCTCTACCTACGGATACAGTTCTGCTCATTCTCCAGCCAGCTTTGAGCTATTCCATTTGAGAGGTCCTTCTTGACTTTTTCTGCTCTATCCCTATTTTCCTCGTCAAAACTGATATTTTTCACTTTACATTGTAGTAGTTGTCCCCATGTAGAAATTGGGCTTCTCCTCAGCCAGAGTCTGGGTTATACTATGGAGTTACTTTTCAGCTGCTTAGTTTCTAGTCATGTGGGAACTGGAAAGTACAAGATTTATTTATTTATTTGTTTGTTTATTTATTTTGAGACTTTCACTGTATCACCCAGGCTGGTGTCAAACTCTTGGGGCTCAAGAAATTCTCCTGCCTAAGTCTCCCAGAGTAGCTGGAATTACAGGCATGTGGCACAGTGCCTGACTTGGAAGTAGATGATCTTGAGCACAGTGAAACAGGGCCTGTGTTTCTAACTGCAGGGGAATCTGCAGAAATCACGATATTAACAATTTGCAGTAGCTGTGGGGTTCTGGTGGAGTCTTCACACTTTAGGTTGGAGACAGCTGTGCTGATGAACTCCAATATTGGCAGAGGTCCGACATTGCTGGCTGAACACAAATACACACTCTAACAGCAGAATCCTCAGAAATGGAACAAGATGATAATGGAGGTAGAGCAGGAAGTTTTAGTCTGTGGTTTATTTGTTTTGGCTCATTTTGTCTTACGGAAATTGAACTTGCTTTTTCTTTCTTTTTTTTTTTTAAAGATCTAGTCGTATTGATAATTTTATTTATTCTTAGAAATGTTTCTTTTTCATCATTATGTCAAGCTAGGCATTCCTCCGTAAGGTGACATTTGTCACCATGAAATCAAAGGAATATTTTGCACTGATATACACAGTATCCTGTGGAGAAAAAACATACTGTCTGCATGCTTGTCCTGGGTGGCCATGAAGAATGGTTGTACAGTCTCACATATACTTCGAGTCCAGGAGTAGTAAAATTCTTGGTATTGACTGGTATAGGAATTTGCCTAATTAATTTCCAGCTATGTTATAACTTATTTCCCTTTTTCAGTTAATCTTTATGACTAGTATGCTCATGTATGGCCTATTGCACATGTGCATCCATTGTGCTTATGTTACTTAACCACTAGCACAGTTTGTGAGAGAGAGAGTGAACTTAATTCATGTTCTTGATTTGGCCTTTTTGCTTCAGGCTCTTATCATTTGAGCCATGCCTCTAGTTCTGGCTTTTTTGGGGGTGGTTAGAGATCAGAATCTCTTAACTTCAAAACCTCCATCCTCAAATCCCAGCCTTCTGACTAGCTAGGATTACAGGTGTGAGTCACCAGTAGCTGGCTAAGGATGATAATTTAAAAACAAAATTTCTCTGTTCAGATAGGATGGGGACAAGGATGGAAGGGGTGACTAATGCACACTTAGATGGACCTGTTAAATTGTAACCCCTTTGTACAACCTTTTATCTTTTTTTTTTTTTTGCCATCATGGGGCCTGAATTCTGGACCTGGGCGCTGAACCTCAGCTCTTCAGCTCAAGTCTGGTGCTCTACCACTTGAGCACAGCGCCACTTCCAGCTTTTTCTGCCTATGTGGTGCTGAGGAATCAAACGCAGGGCCTCATGCATGCAAGGCAAGCGCTCTACCACTCCGCCACCTTCCCAGCCCCCCTTGTACAACCTTTTGAAGTAAAGAAAAAAATTAAAAAGAAAACATTGTTTACCTATACTTAGAGGGTGGAAGTAAAGAAATGGATTTTTACTTCATCCCAGCTTTTAGCACTTGGCATTGAAGAGATTAGAACAAATACAGGCAACTTGTAAAATGTATGACTATGGCTCCCCTCTGTGTACTGAAATAATGATTTTTTTTTAAACCTACTTGTTTCTGTTCTTAGATATATTCCCCATGGTCCATTCACAAATGCTTAAAATTTAATTAAATGGTTGAGTTTCTTAATTGCCTCTCCTTATTCATTTGGTAATCATATCTTTGTCTTTTCATTTTCATGATTTATTCCTGTTGCAACCCTCCGAGTGCTCCTTAATCCACTGCAAAGGGGAGAAACACAATAACAGAGACTGGACCAAGGAACTCTGGTTGGGGCATCAAGGGACCTATAGCCAGCAAAGTGATCCAAAGTCCCAATAACCAAAGGTTTTATTGGTCTTGTGCAAGGAAATAAGGTGCAAACTTCAACATGTGACAATATTTTGTATACTAGTGACCTTATTCTGGGAAGGAGAGCTAAATAGTAAACAGTCTACAATTTACATAAACCGAAGTCCATCCTTAGGCTCCTACACAGTTTAGGGTGGAATCTGAGTTCCCATAAGTCTGTACCGATTGACCATTCCAGGAAAACTCTCCGAGCTCATTGGGAGAAGGCATTCCAAACTCCCAATCCCTTCTGGGGTCTCATAGCTTGCTTGGATTTTTGGGCTCTTAAACCTAAGTCTAGGCTGGGAATGTGGCTTAGTGGTAGAGTGCTTGCCTAGCATGCATGAAGCCCTGGGGATTCCTCAGTACTACATAAACAGAAAAGGCTGGAAGTGGTGGTGTGGCTGAAGTGGTAGAGTGCTAACCTTGAGCAAAAGACACTCAGGGAGTACCCAGGCCCTGAGATCAAGACCCAGGATTGCCCTTGCCCCCCCAAATTAAAAAAAAATCCCACCCAAACAATCCTAAGTCACCTTTAAGCTCCCATATAGTTTAGGGTGGAATGGGAGTTCCTGTTAAGTCAGGACTGATTGACTTTTCCAGAAAAATTCTCAGGGTTCCGAGAGTGTATTGGGAGAAGGCATTCCAAACTCACAATCCTTTTGGGGGTCTCATAGCTTGGATTTTCAGGCTCTCATATATTCCTCTTACTGACTCCTTGCATTGCTTTGGCTCTGCCCAGGGCGGGTGGTTCAGATAAGCACTGTTTGATTTGCTCTGGATTCTACCCTGGCTGCATAAATGCACAGGGAAGCCGGACCCTCTGTCCTTCTAGGTGTGGGAAGAACTTATTGACCCTTGTCCCCATGGCCTGGCACAGTGCTGAGAACATAGTAGCCTTTCTACAAACCTGTATTGATTGAAGTACATACTTGCTAATTGAAAAAAACAAAGTTTTACTTTATAGAAAAATTTAATAATGGTTGAGCATGCATGGCACATGTCTGTAATCACAACACTGGGGAGGCTGAGGCATGAGGATCACAAGTTTAAGGCTAGCTTGGGCTACGTAGTGAGACCTTGTCTCAACCAAAAATTATTCATGTTACTCCTACATCCGAAAAGAGAATTTGAGATGGCCTTTTCAAGACTACCAAAGGGAAGAATTGTATAATGATAGTAGAATGAATATGGGCTCCTGGGCCAGGTCCTACCTGACCTGTGCCTTCTTTCGGATGAAGTGTACCTGCTAAGAGTCTGGGTTACTGAATGGAGGTTCATTCTGCTGGAGCAGGCATAGTTGGTCAAAGCATTAGAAATAGGAAAACAGCCAGGCACTAGTAGCTCATGCCTGCCTTGAGCTGAAGAGCTGAGGGACAGTACTCAGGCCCAGAATTCAAGCCCCACCACCAACCAAAAAGAAAGAAAGAGATAGGATAACCTAGATAGAACATTTTATTGCAGTTAATTGGATTTAACTGGAGATAAGTGTCTCTTGGAATTTCCTGCCCAGGCTTTGAATGGAATAGTGATCCTCAGATTTCAGCCTCCTTAGTAGCTGGGGTTACTCGGTGTAAGCCACTAGTACCTGGCTTAAGTATCTTTCTTTTGAGATTTACAAGGCAGGATAGATGCCATTTTTAGCTACTCTTTGAAGCAGGAAATGAGATTCTCACCTTGCTTTTATTAGGAGACAAGTGATTTACTCAAGTTTCTTGGGGAGCTTGTGGGAAGAAAATTAGAACTTAGATGGCCTGTCCTGCTGTTCCCTTTGCTTTTCTAAGTCTGCCCTAGTGGATCCCTCTAGAATAAATAGCTCTTTTGTGTTTGCAGTGCAATATTAATAATGCCAAGCTCTGGTTATGGACCCTTTTTTACTTGGTGATCTTAGTTGGGGCTTTTTGGTGGTAGAGATTTTGGACTTCTTTCTACATCACTTGTCTGCCCTTTTACCATCAGTGTTCCTCTCCACCTATAGTAGCAAATGTGGCTGCCTTCCCATCCATTCCCCTTTCCTGCCTAAAAAAGTCTTTATTACCAACAGTTTCAAAATGTTTCAAGTCAAAAGTCAGTAGGCTTAGCCTGATGCCAGTGGCTTACGACCTGTAAACCTAGCTACTCAAGAGGCTGAGAGCTGAGGATCATGGTTCAAAGCCACCCCGGGCGGGAAAGTCCGTGAGACTCTTCTCTCCAATTAACCACCATGCTGTGGCTCAAAGTGGTAGAGTGCTAGCCTTGAGTAAAAAACCCCAGGTCCTGAGTTCAAGCCCCACAACTGACACACACACACACACACACACACACACAAAGTCAGTAGACTTGGAGGGAGTGGCTGGGCTGGGCCTGGAATTCTTCTTTAAGGGGTTAAGGACATGGCTTAGGACATGTTTTGTCTACTTGCATGCCATGTTGGTGTTCCATTTTTTATTTCTAGCCAAGGAATAAAGTGGATGAGAGTGTGGGAATACAGATATAGTGCTGTACTCATTTAATTTAATCCTCAACATCTCAGTGATTTTATTCATGCTACAGACCTCTTACAGCTTTATAAATGTAAATAGTCTTAATATAGTTATTCAGTCTCTCTCCATTGCTTTTATTCAGTCTCTCTCCATTGCTTAAAGGTTAAGTCAAATCTGTTTTTTCTCAGGTGCAAAAATTCCAGAGAAGGTGTGCCCTGCCAGGATGAAGTACAGTGGTCCAGCATCTTACTTTTGGCTTCATGGTCCCTTCTCCTTTCCCATCTGTGTGTGAAAAACCAGAGTCTGTTCTGTAAACCAGCTTTAGGGCCACACTGTTCATATGTGTGTGTATGTGTGTGTGTGTGTGTGTGTGTGTGTGTGTGTGTGTGCGCACCCACACTTGCTAGTACTGAGGCTTGAATTCAGGGCCTCGGTCTTGCCCCTCATCTTTTTCACTCAAGACTGGCACTCCACCACCTGAGTCACAGCTCCTTTTCTGCCTTTTTACTGGTTAATTGGTGATAAGAGTCTCATGGACTTACCTGCCTGGGCTGGCTTCCAACAATGATCTCAGCCTCTATAGGTAGGATTGCAGGCCTGCAACACCAACACCTGGCTTCACTGTCCATTTTTTTTTTTTTTCTCTTTATTTGGTAGGCTGTGGGGCCTGAACTCTGGGCCTGGGCGCTGTCCCTCAGCTCTTCAACTCAAGGCTAGTACTCTACCACTTGAGCCACAGTACCACTTCTGGCTTTTTCTGCTTAGGTGGTGCTGAGGAATCGAACCTTACGCATGTAAGGCAAGCGCTTTACCACTGAGCTACCTTCCCAGCCCTCACTGTCCATTCTTACATGTCTTATGTACTAGGAGATTTAAGGAATACTAGGTTCTAGGTGTTGATTTAGAGTAGGGTAGAGTTTGGGTTTTATTCATTTAATGTGTGCCAATACTGGGGCTTGAACTTGAGGCCTGAGCACTGCCCCTTAGCTTTTTCTCTCAAGATTGGCACTCTACTATTTGAACCACAGCGCCACTTAGCTTTTTGCTCGTTAATTGAAGAGTCTCTTTTTTTTTTTTTTTTTACCTGAACTCTGGGCCTGGGCGCTGTCCCTCAGCTCTTCAGCTCAAGGCTAGCACTCTACCACTTGAGCCACAGTGCCACTTCCGGCTTTTTTCTTTTTGCTTATGTGGTGCTGAGGAATCGAACCCAGGGCTTTGAGCATGCAAGGCAAGCGCTCTACCACTGAGCCACCTTCCCAGCCCCTCTCACAGACTTTTCTGCTCAAGCTGGCTTTGAACCTTGATCCTTAGATCTCATCATGAGTAGCTAGGATTACAGGTGTGAACCACCAGCTCCAGTGTTAGATACTTTCATATGATATGCCTTAGGATATAAATACAGTGTTGCTTTGATGACTGATTGATTGCTAGAATTGTTTTCTCTTTTGCAAGTTTCCCCTTGCAGGAACAAGCTAGAAATACAAAAGCGAACAGCCTTGGGCTTCCCCAAGGGAAAAACTTAATGCAAAGCATACCAGAATCCCCTAAGAAAAACAAGCTCTTCAAGTTGTTTTTAGGGCATAAGAGGAAAGAGAATGTGTCTGTGCCCGTGGGCTGTAAGAGGAGCGGAGAGTTTGTGAGTATTGTACATACCTTCATGGATGATGCAATGTGCCGGAGAGTCAGGTGTCTACAAACTACCGTTGAGGAAAAGATTCCTGGAGGTTATCTTGTCTGAAGTCACGGAAGGCTTTATATTATTCTTGTTTTCTTTCCTTTTTGGTACTAGGGCTTGAACTTGGGCTTTTTCTACTCAAGGCTGGTACTCTAACACTTGCGCCACACCTCCACTTTCAGCCTTTTGGAGGTTACTTGGAAATGAGTCTCCAAGACTTTTCTGCCCCAGCTGGCTCTGAACCTTAACCCTCAGATCTCAGCCTCCCGACTAGTTAAGATTACAGGAAAGAGCCACCTGCACCAGCTAGAATTTGTTTTTTTTTTTTTTAAACCCAGGTCTTAACTGCATAGTGCTTACTTTGCTTACATTAAAAAAAAAATATGTGCCAGCTCACCCCTATAATCTTAGCTATTCAGGAGACTGAGATTTGAGGATTGCAGTTCAAAGCCAGCCCAGGCAGGAAAGTCTGTGAGACTTTTATCTCCAATAAACCACCAGAAAACCTGAAGTGGTGCTGTGGCTCAAGTGGTAGAGCGCTTACCTTGAGCTGAAGAGCTGAGGGACAGCACCTAGGCCCAGAGTTCAAACCCCACGACTGACTCCCCTCCCCCCTACAAAAAAAAAGATTCAGCTTGAATTTAGGTGGGAATGAGCAGGAAGAAGGTTTTCTTACCTTAGGGCTTAAAAAAAGTTCTTGTTGGGGCTGAGAAGATGTCTCAGTGGTAGAGTGCTTGCCTTGCATGTATGAGGCCTTGGGTTCGATTCCTCAATACCACATAAGCAGAAAAAAAATTAGAAAGTGGCGCTGTGGCTTAAGTGTAGAGCAGGACTGGGAAGGTGGCTCAGTGGTAGAGCGCTTGCTTTGCATGCATGAGGCCCTGAGTTCGATTCCTCAGCACCACATAAGCAGAGGGGGAAAAAAAGCCAGAAGTGGCAATGTGGCTCACAAGTGGTAGAGTGCTAGCCTTGAGCTGAAGAGCTGAGGGACAGCACCCAGGCCAGAGTTCAGGCCCCACGACTGGACCCCCCCCCAAAAAAAAAAAAGTGGTAGAGCACTGGGCCTTGAGCTGAGAGACAGCACCCAGGCCCAAAGTTCAGGCGTCACTACTGACAAAAAAACAAAAAAAAGTTTTTGTTGAACATCAAGAGATCCAAGAAATCCATCACATAGGTATTCAAAGGCCCCAACCTATGCATGATGCCTGGCATTCTGCACTTTCTACACAAATCAGTCATGAATGGAAAGCCTGCCCTGGGAAGCAGGCAAGCCTCAGCCCTAGAAGAAATCACAGGAAGTAATTAAACAGAGAAGGTCAGAGAAAGAGGAAGTGGTTGTGTTGTTTCTGATGGGAATAGCAATAGCATTGTTGTTACTGAGGATCTAGATGATGAAGTTTAAGTCTCCTGGAATGTGACTGCTTAGGAATTTGATTGTATTTAAATTGGGTCCCTTTTAAGTTTATTCTTTAGACAGCAATCGCCTAGGGAAATGAATTGCTTTTAGGTCTTATCAGGAATCCCCACGTGCCTAAGCAGAAGTCTTAAGTGAGAGTTGCTTATAGCTTGGCAAATTGCACTTAAATGAAATGAATGTCAAGATTATTAGAGGTTAATTTTAGGTGTCTGGAGTTCTCCCTAATCCTCCTGATTAAACACTTTAACCATAATAGTTTCCTTAATTGGAATAATGATGGAATATTAGCATGCATATTAAACCATTTACCCAAATTTGAATAGGGTTAAAATGCAAATTATCCATCACTTGTCAGTACTTATACTTTAGAGATAATTCCTGGGGAGAAATGGGAAAGAGATTGGAATATGAATTGGAATGGGGCCTTCTACTTGTGGGCTAGCCAAGAATAGAACAGATAACTGAAGATAAGTGAGAACCTCTTTGTTAACTCCCCTCCTCTTCCCTCCCCCAAATAAAAAAGCACTAAAACTAGAAAACCTGTGATGTTACTTAGGCATGAAGGTGGGTGCAATGGGGTGTGTTAGCCTGTCATGGCTTTCTTTCAGAGGAATATGCATGAGAATTAGGGTCCTTCCTCACCATGGTTTAAGCTTGCAAGTCTAGAACTCCCCAGCTGGCAAACAAGTGGGACCCCAGATGCACTCAAGTGTTTATCACATAGATATCCATGCATTGTTCTCTCTTCTCATGTCTGTAGGTGCGTTTATAGAACAGTAGTATGCAACCTCATTAGAATACTGCTCAACTCATAATCATTGTGGAATGTAAGTGTAGTCCTTGGGGAGGAATGTATTATCCTGGGCGTTTATTCCTTTGAGTCTTTATACTTGGAAAGTTAGGAGTTTTTGGACTCGAGTGTATTAGGTGGAAGGTATAAAGGAAACAGGACACATTTCAGTGGAGGTAGTTTGGGGTGTTGAAAGCTAGTACATGTTTTTTCTCTGGAGACAAGGTATGGAGTTAGGGCTTCTGATTAAAGGAGGGCTAGGGGAACTAATCTTCTGTCTTCCCACTCTATCCTCCTCTGAATTCCTGTTCTGTACCATGCACAACTATAATATTCTCTCTCTCCCTCTCTTTCTCTCTCTCTCTCTCCCTCTCCCTCCCCTCCTCCTCTCTTCTCTGTGTCTATCTGCCTGCCTGCCTGCCTGCCTGCCTGTCTGTCTGTCTGCCTGTCTGTCTGTCTGTCTGTCTGTCTGTCTCTTGTCTCTCTCTGGCTTGAACTCAGAACCTCACACTGTCTCTTGACTTTATTGTTCAAGACTGGCACTCTTTGTCACTTGAGCCATACTTCCGTTGCCAGGTTTTTGCTCATTAGTTAAGAGAGAGGAGTCTCACAACCTGGTGCTTGTGGCTCATGCCTGTAATCCTAACTACTCAGAGGCTGAGATCTGAGGATTGCAGTTTGAAGCCGGCCCTGGCAGAAAAGTCCCAGGAGACTCTTTTTTTTTTTTTTTTAATTGTGAAAATACTGTATAGAGGGGTTACAATTACATGGGCAAGATAATGAGTACATTTCTTATCAAGCATGTAGCCTCCTCCTTTGTTTCCCCTTCCCATCCCATCCCATCCTTCCCCTACTCCCCCACTCAACCCTCCTCCTCCGCCTCCCAAAGTTGTAAAGTTCCTTTTTGACATAAGGACTTGGAAGTCTCATTATTGCAATGGGTCCACCTGTATCCCTACTTAAACAATTTGTTTTTCCCCTTCCCCTCCACAAATTATAACAACATCAAATACAGTGAAAGCAGAGGTTATACCGTGGGGGAGGGACATACAAAGCAACAAAGAAATAATCTTATAAATGTGTTAGAAACAATCACATGAAAGAAAAAAAACATTTGAATACATTTCTTAGGGTTCAATGGATCAAGAAAATGTGGTATATATACACAATGGAATTCTGTGCCTCCATCAGAAAGAATGACATTGCCCCATTTGTTAGGAAATGGAAAGACTTGGAAAAAATTATATTAAGTGAAGTAAGCCAGGCCCAAAGAAACATAGGTCCCATGGTTTCCCTTATTTGCAATTATTAGTATATGTCTGAGATAAGCAGAAAAGATCAGATAAGTCAATGCCAGGAGACTCTTAATCTCCAATTAACCACTCAAAACCCAGAAGTCTATATTGTGGCTCACGTTGTAGATCGCTAGCCTTCAGCACAAAGAAGCTTAGGGACAGGCCCTGAGTTCAAACCCCACAACTGACAAAAAAAAAAAAAAAGAGTTCCACAGTTTTGTCTAACCAGGCTGGCTTAGAATCTCCATCCCCAAATATCAACCCCTTGAGTAGCTTAGATTACAAGCACGAGCCAGCCACCAGCCCATTCACTTTGTGTGTGTGTGTGTGTGTCTGTGTGTGTGTGTGTGTGTGTGTGTTGGGCTTGAACTCTGGGCTTGGGCCCTGTCCCTGCACTCTTCAGCTCAAGCTGAGCGCTCTCCCGCTTGAGCCACAGCACCACTTCCAGTTTTCTAGTGGTTTATTAGAGATAGGAGTCTCACGGACTTTTCTGCCTGGTCTGGCTTTGAATCACAATCCTCAGATCTCAGCCTCCTGAGTAGCTAGGATTACAGGTGTGAGCCACGGGCACCCGGCCCCATTCACTTTATAGTGCAAGATAAGTGTCCCATTCACTTTATAGTGCAAGATAAGCTACTCCCAATACTAACATCTCTGGAATGGATTTCAAATTGCAGAGAGGAAAGATACCTGGTTGCCCTGTGTGCTCCAGACTCTAAAATAAAGGAGTTGAATAAAATAGTACTGAAGGACTCCATTCAGCTCAATTATTGGAATGAGACTTCATGCTTTAAAAAACACAGACTTCTTAGAGAAAAGTTTTCTTTTAAAGAGGGAAGAATATAAAGAAGAAATAAAACTAACCAGGGGAGAGAGAGTCATTTTCCAATAAGTGGGTTGAGCTGAGTTCCTTAGGACTTGAGAAAAGATGATGATGGCATTTAAGGGGAGGGGCAGGTGAGACAAGATGGGGAGAGGGCACTTTTGCATCTAGAGGTTTCCTCCATAGGTGGGACATTCCACCTCCAAGGTTCTGCTGGGGAGGTAACAGAGGGAGACAGAGAGAGACAGAGAGACGAGACAGAGAGAGAGAGACAAGAGACAGAGCAATAGTCAATTCCACAGTCAATTCCACTTAGAAGAATACTGAGTGCAGGGCTGACAAAATAGGTGTTTGGGCTCCTGTTCTTCAAGTAGAATGGCTGTTTAAGGCTTTGAAGCAAAGAGCTGATGAAGTGTAAAGTTAAAATTAAACTAGTGAGAGGATATAGGCTAGCCTGGAATCAGGGATGCCAATAATCATAAAGTACTGTGAGTAAAGATGGTAAAACTTGTGCTCCAAAGAGTTTGTCTTTCCGTTCATTAGAAGCTGGTCAAAGGGGCCGGTGATATTTTGAACAGAATTAACCAACTTGCTTTGGAGATGAGACATCCAGGTTTGAAATAACCCCAGTGAGATTTTGTGGGGTTTTTTGGACTTGGTATCTTTACTTCACCAGTTGAAACTGCCCTAGTCAATTGACAGGTGTATTGCCCTTCCTCCATCAAGTGTTGGCACCTTGCCTACCACATATTAGAACTCGAGAGATCTTAGCAGGATAGGAGCTCAGCTTCCTCCTTTGAGGGAATAGTCCTGTGAGACCAAGTAATGAATGACCCAGTCACTCAGCTAGTGGATGGTTTAAGCTATACCAGCCAGATAGCGTCTGGCCTTGGTTTCTGTCCTGTTTAGAGTACCATGTTAAATATTCATGAAGTTTGCTACTCCTGAGTTGTCAAACCCTCCAGAGACAGGAAAAAGATGGTGGAAATGGGAATCGGTTCAGATCACTGGCTCATATAGACATTGAACCATCCACCTTGCTGATCTTGACACAAGACCCTGGATAAGAGGAACATGGATGAGATTCTGAACACTGTTTCTGTGTATCTGGCTTGCAGATGACAGAGATGGGTCTTCAGGTACAGGAGGCTTGGGAATGGAGGCAAGGCAGAGTCTGCAGCCCACTGTCCCAGGAAAGGAGATGAGATGAGTACTTGAAGAAACATACATGTCAAGTCCCAGATTTTTGCATTTGGCTATCAGAAAAGTCTATAAGACATTACCTTGCTCATTCTTCCCAGCTCCCTTACCTTTCTGTTCTTTCCTGTGTTTGCCTAGGCCGTGTGGCAGAGGCAACAGGAAGTAATATTTTATATGCAGGTCTCCTGGGGTGGGAGGAGGTGGATTCCAGGGTAGGAAGGGTGTGGGTTGGCTTATTATTGTGAGAACTCCCCTTACAGTCAGCAGGTGCTGTTAGAGCAAAGAGAATGAAGGAGGGACAACTGACCTGATCATGTAAGGAATAATTCTATGATTTCACTTTTATCAGTCATGGGGCTTGAACTTATAGCCTGAGTGCTGTCCCTGAGTTTTTCTTGCTCAAGGCTAGCACTCATTTTGAGCCACAGCACCACTTCTGGTTTTCTGATGGTTAATTGGAGATAAGAGTCTCAAGGACTTTTCCTGCTTGGGCTGGCTTTGAACCACAATCCTCAGATCTTAGCCTCCTGAGTAGCAGGGATTATAGGGGTGAGCCACTGGCACCCAGCTAGATTTCACTTTTGTTGTTGTTGTTCATGGGGCTTGAACTTTGGGCCTGGCCACTGTCCCTCAGCTCTTCAGCTAAAGGCAAGTAAGTGCTCTACCACTTGAGCCACAGCACCACTTCAGGTTTTCCAGTGATTTATTAGAGGTAAGTGTCTCACAGCTTTTCCTGCCCAGGCTGGCTTTGAAACGCGATTCTCATATCTCAGCCTCTTGAGTAGCTAGGATTATTACAGCCAGGAACGACCACCGCCTTGCTAGATTTCACTTTTACTTACACTTCTTTAGTAGGTGTGGGGACAGACATGTACCCCTGGGCTTAGTATTTTATTGGCTCCTATTAGGTCTCAGGCCCAGGATAGCCTTGAACCATCATCCTTCTGATCTCCCAGGGTGCCCATCCTACTCTTACTTTTTTTTTTTTTTAATTTTATTTTATTTGTGAGCATGCTGTACAGAGGGGTTACAATTACATGGGCAGGATAATGCGTACATTTCTTACCAAGCATTGCAGCCTCCTCCTTTGTTTACCCTTCACATCCC
>NW_012267279.1:4988618-5000559 GCF_000151885.1 Dipodomys ordii | reverse complement strand
AAGCAGGGGTTATACTGTGGGGGAGGGACATACAAAGCAACAAAGAGATAATCTTATAAATGCGTTAGAAACACATGCATGAAAGAAAAAAACATTGAAATACACATCTAACGGTTCATTTTCCTGACATCACATTATCTGACCTTTTCCGCTTCTACTCTTACTTTTTTATAAGGCCATTGCCCCATAGGGTGACTTCAGCTAAACTCAGGATTATTCTTTGTACTGAATCACACATAGAAAGTCATGGCTAAGGGCATGTAAAAACCTAGGCTTGAGGAAGAATAAAAATCTCCACATGAAGACACACTGTATCTGAAACCACAGTCCAGTGCAGCAGATGCTTTGGGAGCATGCGTGCACACCCCACATACACCAACCCACTATAGTTGAGGCTTGATCCATTTCCCCATTCTGCTTTTAAAGTGTGTTTTATCAGTTATGCACTTTGCAGGGAATAACAGGATTCACACTGCTTGTGTAAGATAGGAAGCTTCTGTTTTCGGAATGCTTTGGGGCTGCTTAAAGTCCCATCCAACCTGTATCCCCCACCTCCCCCCCATTCTTTATTTTCCATGGTCAAGCCCCATTAGCTGGGTACTCATACTCATGAAGGGTCCCCTGTGAGCCTAAATGGTTTGGTTTGATTCTCCATGCTTTCCCTACTGATAGGCTCTTCCCTAGCTCTTGCTCAGTATCTGGCTGTGTAATAGTAGTGGCCATCTGTGGCTCCCTCTGTACTCTTCTGTATGGTATGTTGGTTGGCTTGTAGCCTGAAACAGATCCAACCCCACCCCAACCTGTCCAAATAAGGACAGTTTATCAGTATAACAAGAAATCAAGGTTATACATAGAGCATATCTGGAGTTGGTTGGGATGTGATGGAGGAAACAACCTTTCTGTCTTTTGTTCTTTGGTTTTGTGAGATCGGGTCTTGCTGTAGAGCCTAAACTGGCCTGGAACTCACTATGTAGCACAGACTGGCCTTGAACCTCATTATCCTGCTTTAGCCTTCCTAGTGCTAGGGTTACAGTTACATACCACCCCGCCCAGTTCATCTTCTGTTCTTAATCTTTTAAATCCTCTACAGTCCAGTTGAAATAGAATCTCCCCTATCCTGAGTTAGTAGTTTTAAAATCCATGAGATTCTAAAAGACTGATCAGGCGTGGAAGGGGAAATACCCAACCATACCTAGAGGGTTGCATCCAACATAGACAGTATTGACAGAGAGCAGCTGGCTCTTGTTAATGTGTCCTGGTTATACCTACAGAATGACATTAGTGGCTTTATTACTGGTAGAAATATTGTACTTTCTCATTGCAAGTTAGATAGTCTCTGTGGGAGGGGTAGTCCAAATAGATGGTACATGTAACATGAGATCATACAAGACAATTAAAACAAAATCAAGGAAGTGGAGTTATGGCTCAACTGGGTAGAGCACCAACCTTAAGTAAAAAAGCTTAAGGGATAATACCTGGGCCTTGAGTTCAAGCCCCAGTATTGGAAAACAAAACAACAATTCTAAATGTTGATCCAAAAAGTTTTTTTAATTGAAAAATTCTGAAAGCATATTAAAAAAACACCTACAGCTGTCCAAAATTAGGACTGTTTTTTATTATTATTATTATTTAAAAGGTTTGGCTGACACTGAAAAGGCCCTATTAATTTTTTTCAGATGTTCTCCTGGGTGATGTAACACAGATGCCCCAGGGGTATGAACTTAGTGATTTAAATGGTTAAACTAGTACCTAGAGGATTTTAATTTTTTCCCCCCATTTATTTATTTTTGTAGAATGAGGACCAGTAACCTTATAGGAAATGAGAATAGTTGTAGAATTTGAAGTTTTGACAAACCTTGGTTTACATGGAACCCAGGAAAGCAGAATCATATGCTTTACCTAGAAGTGAAAATCACATTGACTTAAAACAGATGTCTCTGGTGAAGGCAGAAGCCAGCTTTCAGGATTGTAGCTTGTCGCATGTAAGTGGGCCACTATGTGCAAGTGTGGCCACAGCCCATAACTTATTTCAGTGGCCTAGTGGAAAACATAAGGGGCACACTTTAAAAAATGGGACAATGTTCTGTAACCATCAAACTGTGCATGTTAAAAAAATGGTTAAAATGGTCAGATTTAATGCATATATTTTGTCAATGTTTTAAAAACATTTAAAGAACATAGCTGGGCACTGATGACTCATTCCTGTAATCCTAGCTACATAGGAAGCTGAGATCTGAGGATCTGTAGGTTTGAAACCAGCCAGGGCAGGAAAGCTCATGAGACTCTTATCTCCAAATAAGCAGCAAAAAGTTAGAAGTGGAGTTGTGGCTCAAGTGGTAGAGCACTATCCTTGAGCAAAAAAAAAAACCCTCAGGGACAGTCCTCAGGCCTTGAATTCAAGCCCCCAATACCAGCACTAAAAAAAAATTAAAATAAGAGCAAGAACACATTTAAATAACAAAGTCAATGAAGGCCTTGATAGGAACTCAAGAAACTTCCGGGGGACGGGGAGGGGGGGGATAGTATCCCTGTACTCCTCAGAGGCCAGACTCCTATATACATCCCTATTGACACATTTTGAGTTCCTTCCTTGCCTGAGTCCTCAGATCTAGTTCTTTTCTTCCCTCCCCTCAAAACATTGCATAGACCTTTGAGGCAGATGAATTTTGAAACTTGGCCAATGTTGCCCAAAGTTGTATATCACGTTAAGGGCCCTGCAATTTATTAAGCATGGGTGTTTCTCTTTTAAAGCATCTTGTCAGACAATGTTGCAGTCAAGCTGATAATAGAGCTTGGGCCTATGTGAGGCCTGGAAAGATTTCATGGAGACTTCTGTATGTTCATAGCTGATAGGCCCCTGGGCCTAGCATCTCCTAACCAAAGTTTCCACACCCTCAGCAGGGCGCTGGTGGCTCCTAGCTGCTCTGAAGACTGAGATTTGAGGATTATGTTTCAAAGTCATCCAGGGCAGAAACTCCAGGAGACTCTTATCTCCAATAAATCACTGGAAATCTGGAAATTGTGCTGTGGCTCAAGTGGTAGAGTGCTAGCCTTGAGCTGAAGAGCTGAGGAACAGCGCCCAGGCCCAGAGTTCAAGCCCCATGACTGACAAAAAACACTGAACACCCACAAAAACAACACATCCTCTTAGCACAAGTACTCATCCCCCCCATCCTTATTTTTTCCTTTTTTTTTTTTTGTACTGGTACTGTGGATTAAATTTATTTGTTTATTTATTTTTGTTGGTTGTGGGACTTGAACTCTGGGCCTGGGCGCTGTCCCTCAGCTTTTTAGCTCATGGCAAGCACTCTGCCACTTGAGCCACAGTGCCACTTCTGGTATTCTGGTGGTTTATTGAGATAAGAGTCTCATGGAAGGGCTGGAAAGGTGGCTCAGTGGTAGAGTGCTTGCCTTGCATGCATGAGGCCTTGGGTTCGATTCCTCAGCACCACATAAGCAGAAAAAGCGGGAAGTGGGGCTGAGGCTCAGGTGGTAGAGTGCTAATCTACAGCTGAAGAGCTGGGGGACAGCGCCCAGGCCCAGAGTTCAGCCACAACCTATCAAAAAAAAAAAAAAAAAAGAGTCTCATGGACTTTGCTCCCTGGGCTGGCTTTGAACCGCCATCTTCAGATCTTAGCCTCCTGAGTAGCTAGGATTACAGGCGTGAGCCACTGGTGAGCAGCTGTGGATTAAATTTAAGGCCTCACACTGTCATTTGATTTTTTGCTCAAGTCTAGCATTCTATTGCTTGAACAGCACCTCCATTTCTGACTTTTCGGTGGTTAATTGAAGGATAATCTCATGGATTTTCCTGTCTAGACTGGCTTGGAGCTGTGATGCATCTTCAGATCTCAGCCTCCTGAAGAGCTGGGATTACAGGGATGAGTCACTGCTGCCTGGTGGTACTTGTTCTTGATTGTTGGAAACTGTACACTCATTATTATAAACTGTAGGCCTGGCGCTTTTCAGCCTTGAGAAACATTTTTAAGTCACCATATTTAATACTTAATTTGGTGATCTGTATCCAGTAAGAAGAAGGAAAAAAAAATGTTGGGCTACTTTCCGCTTTGGAGTTAGCATTATTTATGAGGAAGCACACAGCCCTTCCAAGAATGAAAACAGGACCCAAAAATCTGGCAAATTAAGGGAGCCAAGAAATATCCTACCGCAGAGAATGACCTTCGGCTTCTGCTTGGATGGATATATCTCAGAAAGGAACCTTGGCTCTCAAATTACAGGGATGTAGTCAGTCTCTGCTTCTATGGAACCATGGTTCTCTGCAGCAGTGACCATCATTCTAACCACCCAAGGAAAGTGCCTTCTCATCTGCTGCCCACACACATCCAAGTCTCCTGAGAGCACACAGGTCTTGCGTGCTTTCACAGGAGAGCCCAGAACTGAGCTGCTTTTCTAGTGGCCACAGCTTCTTAGCGGTTGTGATACTTGTCTCTTGGTATAGTCTCCCGTGGCTTGGGGCCATGGCCAGTGTAAAGGCACCATGCTGTTGGTACGGGAAGTTCATACAAGTGTGGAGTCATCATCAGTATAGCAGACATATCTCCCCTTGATAGGGATGCTTGCTCACTTCCTGGATGATTTACTGGTCCAGGTATGGAGAAGGGGGTTTGCTCCTGCTCCAAAGGTCTCTCTCCACTTCTGGGTGTTGGGGCTTGGGTCTTGTGTTGTCTAGGTGGAGGCTTTTGGTAAGAATGAAGGGGAATGGAAGTGTTGTCCGGGCCACCTACTCCGTCAGTGCTCAGGAGGGCTTATTAAAACTACAGATGTCAGAGGCCCACCCAGACCTCCCGCATTATTAGCCTCTGTGGGTATGGGGCCCAGGAAATGAGTGTGTTTGAAATGATCTTCAGGTGATTTGTCTGCTTGCAAGCCCAAGTTGAGTTCCATTTCCTAAATTGTAATCAGATCCTTCAGGTTCATTTTTCTTACATGTCTTAACTACTGAGGACTCAGAAATTGTAAAGGCCACCTTTGTGCCTTCCTCCAGCCACCCAGAGCTTTTAATAGTTCCTGAGTATGTGTTTACACAATCTGTATTTTATGAAGTCCATAAAGACATATTTCCCCAGCAAATCACCAGCCGCTCCAAAGGTCAGCTTCCCTAGACTTGTATGAAAGGCACTTAACTCAGAGTCAATTAACACGAAGACAGAAGCCAATTAAGGTAAGGAAGTGAGCTGGTTGGCCAACATTCCACCCCTCCCCAGTGTCCCCTGCTGTGCTCACTTTTATAAATCCCTTCAAGCCAGTTACTTCACACACCCTATGCATGGGTGGCCCAAAATTACAGCACACAGGTAAAAGTGTCATTTGTCATGCTGTTTAAAAGCCTGTAATGTAACCGTTCAGTGATGTCATCTTAGTACTCTTGTCACTCATGAATGGCCCTCCCTGCTGCAAGCAGTGGGGACATCATTGAATGTAAGGGATGAAGGAAGGGGAGACCTTTTGTGCCCCCAGTCCCCCTTTTAGGAACCTGCTCTTGGCCCCTCAGTGATTTCTGGAGGACTTAATGAAATAATGTGCCTGGCTCCCAGAAAGCAAATGGTTCTACTCATGATAATTCTACTGTAAAGGCTGAAAAAAGCCTGGCACAAGACCTGACCCACATGGTCAGCAGGTACAGTAGTCCAGAGCATCCTCAGATATTGGAGTCATCTGAGCCTTAGGTAAGTCTCATGTGTGATCCAGGACACCCCCCCACCCCCCCACCCCCGCTGGCCAAACCAGAAACTAGCTTCGCATTCTGCATTCAGAGCCCTGCCCCAAAGGAAAAGAGGAGACATGCAGCAAGCTCCTTCCACTTCAGAGCCTGTGCGTAGACTCATTACCTTCTAGAGAAGCTTTAGCCTTGAGGAAAAGCTAGGCCCTCTTAGTTTTTACCTAGTGAGGTTAAAAACCACCTATTACCAGGGAATTCGTTTTGACCTCACAATGGGGAGGATGGATGGGAGCACAGGTTATGTTTTGAAAAAGGAGATTCTTCCTGAGAGGTATGTGTAAGTCCCAGGAAGGATGCCATCCACGCCAACTTGGGACTAGTGAAGGGACTGGAGTTTGAACTCAGGGTCTTACACTTGCTAGGCAGATGTTCTGCTCTGCTCCCAATAGAGTAGATCCATGCTCCAAGCTCCATTTTGCTTTAGTTACTTTTTGGGTAGGGTCTTGTTCTCTTCTTTCTTTTGCTTTGATCCTTTTACCATAGGTTACCTGGAATTGCAAATGTGGCTGCTAGTACCACACTATGGCTTATTTGTTGAGATGGGGGTTTCACTAACTTCTTTCTTCTCCTTCAGTGGTCGTAGACTATCTCTGATCTTCCAAGTGCTGGATCACAAGTATGTTACCACCATACCTGGCAGGAAAAAAATGCTTGTTAAGTGATATGAGGGCTGGGAATGTGGCTTAGTGGTAGATTGCTTGCCAAGCATGCATGAAGCCCTGGGTTTAGTTTCTCAGTACCACATAAACAGAAAAAGCCCGAAATGGCTCTGTAGCCCAAGTGGTAGAGTACTAGCCTTGAGCAAGAGAAGTTCAGGGACAGTACCCAGGCCCTAAGTTCAAAGCCCAGGACTAGCAGGGGGAGGAGGGAGGGAGGAAGGGAACGAGGGAGGGAGGGAGAGAGGGAGGGAGGTGAGACTATCCAAAGTAGCTTCATTCTTTTTTAAATAGTACATGAGATACTAGTTGCTAGGAGCTGTGTAATATTATAGGGAGATAATTGTACTTTCTAGTAAAAATTATAGGATTTAGACCAGTGCTGTTGAATAAAAACACAGTGTGGGCCACATGTATAACTTTAAATGTTCTGGTAGTTGTGCTAAAAAGAAAGTTAGAGCTAGGTAAAATCAGTTTTAATTTACTTGCTAATCTAGTATACCCAGAACTAATCATTTCATCACTCAAATCAGTACGAATGATTAGTGAAATGTCATATCTTAACTTGGTACACCTGTGCACATGTGGTGTATAATTTGCACTTGGAGCCCAGCTCAGTTTTCATTTGTGCAGCTCTGGTCTGTGGCTGTTGGCCACTGGGCTGTATAATGAACCTCTGGATGCAGACAGACACCTGTGTGCGAATGTCACTGAACTGCCTAATAGCCTGCCAGGCTATGAGTGTGAAAAGGGTCCACGCTGTTCCTTTTGCAGGCTGCTGTGTTAGTCAATTGTGTGGGTCTACGAAGATGTAGTCTGTACATGACACATAAATTTTGAGGTCTCTTGAGGCTTAAGAGTATTCTGATGAAATCTGTTGTTAAAACAGTATTTATGAGCTGAGGAAGACCTGCCCTATCCCACTGGTTAATCCTGAGGCTAGTCTGGGATCTTCTATTCAGATATTACAAGGGACCCTATGTCTGATTGTAGCAACCTGCCTGGAACTCTGACCAATCCAGAGAAGCGAGAGGGCAGGGAACTCCTCCAAGAACAGCTGCTGTCTTGGAGTTGGGGTTAGGGAGGTGGAGGGAGAGGAAGGCATTGAACTGAGTTGAAATCCTACCATTGCCTTTCATGTTGATATTATCTTTCTAAACTTTTAAGACTTGTGAGGATTAGACTTGGACACGGACTACTGCCATGTCTGGTATGTTTGTGATGCCCAATTTGTGTGAAGTGAGCGTGACACACCTCTGGAAAGCAATGTCAGTCCAGAGTCTTGTTGAAAGTTCATATATTCAGTCATGCTAGCTAAAAGGAGAGAGAAGGGCCCAGGAAGAACTGCTTCTGGACAGAAAACAGGCAAATCCCATTCAAGTCAGGTGCATAGGTGTGGAGGTCCTAGAGCCACTCACCTGTTTACTTTGTTGAATCTCAAGGTTTTCTAGAGTCCACCCCGGGTTTGTGACTGCAGAGTGTGATTAGGGCCAGAAGTAGGGCAATCGAAGGAAAGGGAAGAATGTGGCTCGATTTGTGGCCTATTGGAAGGTTAGCCCATATTTGCAAGCCTTGTCACAGTCCTGATGACATTCTTTTTTTGGAAAGGGGGAGGAGGAAAGCATTGGGGTTTGAACACAGGCCTTTGCACTTTCTAGGCATTCCTGCTGCTGCTTGAATCATATCCCCAATCCTTTTGATTTTAGGTTTTCTTTTGAATAAGGTCTCCCATTTATGCCCAGGCTGTCTTGGACCTTGATCTTTCTTCTTACACTTCCTGTGTAGTTAGGATGAGGGGTATGCATGACCACACCTAGATTTTATTGATTGAAATAGACTCTCAAACTTCTCACCCTGGCTGGTTTAGAACCACGATTCTTATTTTTTGTTGTTGTTGTTGTTTTTGTTGGTAGTGGGGCTTGAACTCTGGGCCTGGGCCCTGTCCCTGAACTTTTTGCTCAAGGCTAGTGCTCAACCACTTTTCACTACAGCACCACTTCTGGTTTTCTGATGGTTAATTTAAGATAAGAGTCTCACAGACTTTTCTGCTCTGGCTGTCTTTGCAGGGTGATCCTCAGATCTCAGCCTCCTGTGTTGCTAGAATTACAGGTGTGAGCTACTAGTGCCCAGCTCCACGATCTTTAATATTTCCCAAATAGCTAAGATTACAAGCATGTACTGCACTGCCCTGGCCTGAGGATGTTATTTTTTTCCTGCTTATTTAGTCTTCTGGCTTCCTTGCCCAGCTTTTGCTAGTTTGTTATTGTTATTTGTCCTGGAAAGTAAATATATTCCTAGGCACATCGCACTTTATCCTGGTGGCAGAGATTCTTCCAAGATCCCAAGGGAGCACTGTCTTTTCTTTGGGGGTGGGGGGTTGGGTCGTGGGGCCTGAACTCTGGGCCTGGGCGCTGTCCCTCAGCTCTTCAGCTCAAGGCTAGAGCTCTACCACTTGAGTCACAGCGCCACTTCCGGGTTTTTTCTTTTTGCTTATGTGGTGCTGAGGAATCGAACCCAGGGCTTTGAGCATGCAAGGCAAGCGCTCTACCACTGAGCCACCTTCCCAGCCCAGGAACACTGTCTTACTGGTGGAATTCTGAGGCTGTTGCCTGTGCCTGTATCCCCTGTTATGTCTCAAAAGGGTAATGGACAGTGTGATTTAGTCAGAGAGATGGTTGGTGGGTCTTTTCAAGTCAACCATACAGCAAAATCAAGATTTGTAATGCATGGAAGTGGGAATGGGCTTGACAGGCGCTATATACACATTTAGGAGGAAAAAAATAGCTTTAGATCCGTGCCATCCACTCCCCTGCCCCCACAGGCACCCTCTGCCTACCCTCCCCCTCCTCCCTGTGTGCCTCACACCTCACTCATGAGGACACTGGAGGATGACATTTCATGCATTTTCATTACCTTTCTTGTCATCCTTGAATTTAGGAATAGCTTATTAGTCATCCTGCAGTGCACTAGAATGTGTGTGTGTGTGTGCGCGCACACACACACACACACACACACTCGCAGAGTCATCTTAGCCACCAGTTAAGAAGCTATTGAGATTTGTACATTAGCTTGAGTTGGAGGCTTTCTGAATTAGGATTTGTAGCCAAGGATAAAGGAGACAAATGCCCCATTTGAAAGAGAGACTAAAACTTTCCACTGCCTCAAGTAGTGTCCAGTAATGTGGACCAGAGTCCTGTGTGAGCTAGGTGAAGATTCCCTCCTCCCCCTTACACACACACACACACACACACACTCACACACTCACACACACTCAGGAAAGGGGGTGGAGGATCTTATCTCTAAGGAAGTCCTGGCTCCTTTGTACCAGGCCAGTCTGGTGGAACAGGTTTGCTCCAGGCAAGGGGGAACGAGAGCTTGCTGTTAACTGTTTGTAACCTGCTTTTCTGGGCAGCCAGGTGGGCTGCTCTGCCAAGCAAAAGGAAAGTGTGTTGCCGCCCGCCCCCCTCCCCCCCCAACTCCCACTTCGTTCCAAAATGCCTTTCCCCAGAAAGAATACACCAGGCGACTCAGGTGCACAGAGGGTATAATAAGGACTTGCTTCATTTCTATAACCAGGTTAGTCCCAGCCCCTGCCTTGCTAAAAACACCTTGCAGCTAGGTACTGGTGGCTCATGCCTGTAATCCTAACTACTCAGGAGGCAGAGATGTGAGGATCATGGTTCTAAGCCAGTCTGGGCAGACAAATTCTAGAGACTTTTATCTGTAGTTAACAAAAAGCTAGAAGTAGATCTGGGGTGTAAGTGGTAGAATGCCAGTCTTGAACATAAAAAAAAACTAAGGGAGAGCACCCTGGACCTGAGCTCAAGCACTAGTACTGTCAGAAAG
The DNA here is from genome assembly GCF_000151885.1 of Dipodomys ordii. Classification (NCBI taxonomy): domain Eukaryota; kingdom Metazoa; phylum Chordata; class Mammalia; order Rodentia; family Heteromyidae; genus Dipodomys; species Dipodomys ordii. Next base: position 4,990,317 of record NW_012267279.1, on the reverse strand, counting down.
AACAAAACAGTTCCTAGGGCCAAGCTTGAGTTCAGCTCCTCTCAGGAGTGGATAAGATACTGGGTCGCATATGACAAAAAGCAAGCTTTTTGATACATTTTTAAGTGTGTGTGTGTTTCCATTTCTAAAATTTGTTTCACTCTTCAGTGCTATGAAGAGTGAGATATATATACATATATATGTGTGTTTATATATGTGTGTGTGTATATATATATATATATATATATATATATGTGAAGAGGTTGGAAGATTGGAAAGTTGGTGGGTGGTAGGTTTGGGTGTGAGTATAAAATCCTGGTTTTGTCAGATTTTTCCTGGATGAGGCAGTCAGTTGAGACTTTGTTGGACCTGCCATCTTGTGGTTTGCTTTCCTAACCTCCAGGTAGCCTTGTCCATGTACAGAACAGCCCATGGCAATGTATAGGCCACAAGCACCATTTTAAAGACAAGTACATTGAGGCCAGGCCACATTTGAGAAGTGGGAGAGTCTTAATGGCCTGCTTATTTCCCCCCCAATATTGGGCCATCCAAATGTCCGGGGAGGGGGGCAGGATGGCCACAGGGCCCACTGCTGGAAGGTCAGCCTGGAGTACCTACAAGGAGAAGGCCCTGGGCCTCTCAAATAAGAGGGCCTTGGTGGGAGCGGAGGGCGGATGAGCCTGAGGACTTGTGGAGGAGCTCAGATGTAGCTGCTTAAATTAGTTCAAAGTGAGAAATGTAATTACTATACTTGCTCAAACCAAATGTCTGAACATTGTTATAAAATGAGGTGTAATCACAGAAAGGAAGATTGCAGCGCCTACATCACTCCCACAAAATAGCCTTTGTGTTCTGGAACCCCACAGTGCTGATTAAGCTTCTGGGGGTGTTCAGGTGTGTGTACGGGACTTAATTTGGGGAGTCTTCCTCCTGCTCATTTAGACACTCTTTCACAGTTAGTTGGGCATTGATAGCAAGTATGGGAGGAAAGGAAAGGAGAGTTAGCATTAAGATGTTGGCTAAGACTGTGTGGGGTCCGGATAAAATAAGATCTAAGCAGAGAAAAATCAAGATGATGTGTGGCAACTGGCCCTTGCTTGCTGCTGTTCTAATGATAGTGGACATTTCACAGACTGCTGGCTTACCTTTGTGTATCAGATTATTTCTGTGTATGCCAGTCCTGAGGCACTCGGCTAAGAAGCTTTATGCGTTTAATGCTGGTACTCTACCACTTGAACCACATCTCCACTACTAGCTTGTGTGTGTGTGTGTGTGTGTGTGTGTGCGCGCACAGGCGCGTGTGCAGGTCCTGGGGCTTGAACTGAGTATCTGGGGTACTGTCCCTGGGCTTTTTTTTCTCTTTCTTTTTGCTCAAGGCTAACATTTTACCACTTGAGCCACAGCTCCACTTCTAGCTTTTTGGCTGTGGTTTAATAGGACTTCCTGCCCAGACTATCTTTGAACCATGATCCTTAGGTATCAGCTTCCTGAGTAGCTAGCTAGGATTATAGGCATGAGCCATCATGATATCTATCAGTTTTTTTTTCTTCTGTCCATTATAGACTTTTCTGTACCAATCTGGAAAGCACTGTAAGCATACAGTTTGAGTTTTGATTCTACCACTCTTTAGCCACCTGATGACCCAGGGCTACATAGTAGAGTGCTACCCAGCCTTGAGAAAAAAAGCTAAGGCAGAGTACCCTGATTCAAGCCCCAGTAC